>NC_054704.1:68642540-68722540 GCF_016097555.1 Gigantopelta aegis
AACAATGTGCAAATTATGTGTCTACGGCATATGCATACCTTTAAGAAAACCAATACATGCTTTCGAAGAAGATGACATTCAGATGGTAAATACATGCTCTACAAAAAACAAATCATTCAGATTTCCTAAGGACGAGACAACGGTTCAACGTTTATCGTTTAGCCTTAGTTCTAGTTGGTCTCATTACGCATCATTTCCAAAATACATATATAATTGACGAAAATGATACATTTGCAGTGGCGGATCCAGAAAATCCATTAGGGTTGGGGGCAATAACATGAGGCGGAATGTCAAGGGAATTTTGGAGGAGGTTTGGAGGGGGATGAAAATTAATATATAATAAAATTATAACTCGCAAAATTTAAGGGCCCCCACCCTAGATCCGCCTCTGATTTGTATATTTCCAATGTGAAAAAAAAAACTCAACAAAACAAAAAAAACAACAAAAACAAACAACACCCCCTCCCGCAAAAGTAACAACAGCAACAACAACAACAACAACGACAACAACAAAATATTCAAGAAAGAAACACAAAAGAGTGTTCTGTTTGAATTGGTAATCTGGTGCTTTAGTAAACCATATGACCGGCCTCGGTGGCGTCGTGGTTAGGCCATCGGTCTACAGGCTGGTAGGTACTGGATTAGTCAGGATAATCCCTTTTGACAGAAAATCCAACCTGACTCAAACATCGAATGTGTAACACAGGAGCCTAGCTTCGGATTTCCAGGTGGTACGCAGACTTTTTCAGCGATGGAATAAAACGCTATTGGCATGGAAGCAAGGCCCCTGTAACAGCCGAATATTATATTGATATCAGTCTATTTTTGAATGAAGTAATGCTTGGCCTTTATGGTGTTGTATCATCAAGAACATTTGTGTGTGTGTGTGTGTGTGTGTGTGTGTGTGTGTGTGTGTGTGTGTGTGTGTGTGTGTGTTGGTGTGTGTGTGTGTGTGTGTGTGTGTGTGTGCGTGCGTATGTATATTTTTATGGCATTATACAAAAAAAAAACAAAAACAAATCAAACAAAATAATACGTAAAATAAATATCTGAGAGCGCCCAGGATCCGTTTTCTATTTTAAATGCCCATTTAAATTCTATTTAATTTTATATTTCGCTGTATATAGTGCATATAATTTGACCCAGTTTCGAATGTTAAATATAACTGCACTCGAAGTAGGCAACACCGCTCAGTTGACAGTTAAAAATGTCAGCCACAAATAAACTTAATACATTTTTTGGTATGTGTCATTTTTGAGTAGTTCACCTCAAGAGGAGGTGCGCGATAAATTATCTCCCCTGAGTTGCCTATCGAACGATGTCGGTGCGGGAACTTGGGAAGCAACGAAACATTAATGCATTTATCCAGTGTTTGCCGCGTTGTTGAAACACACAAACATACGGCAAAACGAATAAAATGACTCTTGATGTCGAAGCAAGTTTTATAACGGCTGTAAATCAGGTGGATTTATTAGAGGTCGGGCGTTTGCTGGGTGTAGAAGCAGGCGGTAAATTACGGTTGGTTTCCAAGCTGTCTCCACCAATGTTTGCTCACTTCAGTCGTACAGTTTCAACATGCGGCCCACATCCGTCTCGGTGTTACCGTTTCCTATGTCAGTGGTTCGTTGTTTGAACGTGCACACACCAACAACATTCTTTAAATGGACATACCCTAGTTTTTAAAGGCATATTGTCACAGACCACTGACCTATTTACAAAGTATTACCCGAACAAAAATAATTTGATTTGTCCCTAAATGTACCTTATTCAACCATCATTCATAACCACCATACTCCATTTATTAATGACATTTTGTAAAAATAATTGTTTTATGGCAATGGTCCATAATTCAAAAACTAAAATTGCCGAGAGCGATGACATGGATTTCACTCCACCACGGCTCAATTAAGGTGATGCGATAGCTAGATTTGATTTCCAACATTTAATGTAATTTTTATTTATTATCAATTTTTAGAGAAATAAGGTCCTTAAATCTGTGACAGTATGCCTTTAAACACTACAGCATATTTTTCACTATAAGAGTCGTTTATGATAACTGAAATCAAACATTTCTTATATTTTATTGTTTAGATTATCCATTTCCATATAACCGAATTGTTTCTGGTTATCCTGGTGTTTCTGTTACCACAACAAGCATTTTTTTTCATATTTTTTAAAACACACGTGCGTCTGAGAAGTAACTGTTATGGAGTCGCATTTTAGTCTATTTTTAAGGGCATTTCAATGTCACAGACTCTTGTTTCATTCTGTTGTATCCAAATTTGTTACAGGTTTGTAAGTTTGTCTAGGTGAAAATTATGCCTTAGTGTTTAAAAACTAGGGTATGTCCCTTTAGTATTAGATTATAATAAAGGTAATTAATATGTCTCTGTTTAAAGTCACAAGTTTAAAATTTCAATGTTTCGTCAACTAAATGTTTGACATTGTCAGGAGAAAACTAAACATAAAAAACAGGAGTTCAGCCTTTGGGTGTGTGGGTGTGGGTAATTTTGGCATGCTGCTTCCATCAGAGCCTGTCGTGGGCACGCCTGTCGTGGGCACAACCTCTGACGTCGCCAGAGAGTTCTGTCCATGACAGGGATTTTAGCCTTTAAAACCAGTAGGATAAAAATAGTTCAAGTGAAAAACCAAGAGTTAAAGGGACATACCCTAGTTTTTAAACACTAAGGCATATTTTTTACTAATATAGACCGGCCTCGGTGGCGTCGTGGCAGGCCATCGGTCTACAGGCTGGTAGGTACTGGGTTCAGATCCCAGTCGAGGCATGGGATTTTTAATCCAGATACCGACTCCAAACCCTGAGTGAGTGCTCCGCAAGGCTCAATGAGTAGGTGTAAACCACTTGCACCGACCAGTGATCCATAACTGGTTCAACAAAGGCCATGGTTTGTGCTATCCTGCCTGTGGGAAGCGCAAATAAAAGATCCCTTGCTGCCTGTCGTAAAAAGAGTAGCCTATGTGGCGACAGCAGGTTTCCTCTAAAACACAGTGTCAGAATGACCATATGTTTGACGTCCAATAGCCGATGATAAGATAAAAAATCAATGTGCTCCAGTGGCGTCGTTAAATAAAACAAACTCAATTGTAACTTTATCCAAATGTGTTACGAGGTTGTAGATTAACTAAACTTAGTGTTAATGTTCACGAGTTGAAACTAGGGTCTGTCCCTTTAAAAGATTAATCACATCTCAAGATTACTATTAGATTAAATGGTCTGTCCTGCGTTTGCTGGCTTTATAAGATGTTTCCTAGTAGTAAGGTGGGTTTTTTTAAACTACTATAATTACACTTTAAATAAATGTTAATGTTTAAATCGCCATTTATTGGTCAATTAATTCCAATTTATTTCTGATCGACTTAATGTTTGTAGTAGCTTAAACTTCTTTTTATTTTACGAAAATCTAGGTTGGACTACTACACACACTACACACATTAGGATAACTAGAAACACCACACTGAATATATATATATATATATATATATATATATATATATATATATATATATATATATATATATATATGAAAAAAATGTCATCCATACTAGACTCTATTTCAATTATAAATAGTAAGAGACAAAGCAAAAACTTGAAACAGATACTGACAAAAGCACGATTTGAATCTACAACAGTAGAACATAAATGCAGTGTCAAAAAGTGTAACCGAAGTAACTGTGGTACATGCCAACATATTTTAGAAGGCACACATATAGAATTCAACCACAAAGGTTTATTTTGGGTACACAGGGATATTGATTGTTCCGTTAACAATGTTATTTATGTAATTACATGCCAAGGTTGCAAAGAACAATACATTGGTCATACCAATCAGCTGAGAGCCAGAGTACGCGTACACAAACAGCAAATAAAACAACCTGAAACAAGATGCATACCCTTGAGTTCACATTTAAATACATGTGCGGCACAAAAAGATATTAAATTCACCATTTTCCCATTTTATCACATAGATACCAATGATGAAATGAAAAGAAAGACAAAGGAAATGTGTTTTATTAGAAAGTTTTGTCCACTTCTTAATGCTCTTCGTTAGATAATGACGTAATTAAATCAATCCCCTTCTACTACAGTAACGTCATAATATGTATGACGTCATATGTAGCAGTTATTTAGCAGATCCTTTCTGAAGATAACATTGAAACATGTAAAAGGATCATTATTTCTTTAAATTATTTTTTAAAAATACATATATACTGTACACTTGTTTTCTTTTATCATTTTTATTTATATATATATATATATATATATATGTATATATATATATATATATATATATATATATATATACATATATATATCAGAGATGGGGCGATTACATGACGAAATTAATCGATTATGATTACGATTACTTAAGAATGTCACGATTACGATTACGATTACAAGAAAATTGAAAGTAATCGATTACGTTTGCGATTACACTGTCCAGGAAGCATGATTACAATCATGATTACATTTCAACAAATATGCACTCGTAGTGAAATAAAGTCGGCAACATGAAATTGTTCATTTTATTTATATACAAACACCGATATTCTAAAGAAGAAAATATATACATTATCTTTGTAATAGTAATCTTTAAAAAGGCTCTACAAGTCAGGTAGATCTTACAATAGCAAAAAAATAGACTATGTCTAGTGTATAATTTGTGCTGTGCGTAGTACTATTAAATAGCATACTAGTATATATATATATATAAATATAAGGAATGATAAATAATTCTCGAAGAAACCTTTTTGTCTTCTTACCCTAAAAAATATTATAAAGAGTCATGGGCGTACATAGGATTTTGAAAAGGGGGGTTCTAAAATAGATTGCAGAGATATTGGGCATATATTTCTATGTTGAGTAAATATAATAATGTCAGGGATTTTGAAAAGGGGGGTTCTAAAATAGATTGCAGAGATATTGGGCATATATTTCTATGTTGAGTAAATATAATAATGTCAGGGATTTTGAAAAGGGGGGTTCCAAAATAGATTGCAGAGATATTGGGCATATATTTCTATGTTGAGTAAATATAATAATGTCAGGGATTTTGAAAAGGGGGGTTCTAAAATAGATTGCAGAGATATTGGGCATATATTTCTATGTTGAGTAAATATAATAATGTCAGGGATTTTGAAAAGGGGGGTTCCAAAATAGATTGCAGAGATATTGGGCATATATTTCTATGCTGAGTAAATATAATAATGTCAGATATCAATGTCAGATATATTAAATTATAAAAAAAGCGATTTCGGGGGGGGGGGGGGGTGTTCGGTCGAACCCATCGACCCCCCCCCCCATGTACGCCCATGAGAGTTACACGTATTTACAGTTTTAAGAGGTTAAAAATAAAACCTTTTTTTACGTTCAGTATTAGACTTTAATACACACAAGTGGAACGTTTTAGATATTCTACATAAATATTGTAGTCAAACAAATGATTAATAAATCGAGAAAAGAAAAAATAAGGAGAAAATAGTTGGATTACATGATACGATATAACAATAGGTTACAATATAAGGATCGGTTAGTACAGATAAAATAAAATTTAATCTATGTATATTTAAAAGATCACAACTAAAACAGTATAAAAATGTACCCCAAAATACAAACTTACCTAAATTAGTCTGATCGTTGTATTTTATAAGTAGATCTGAATTATATCAATATATTACTAATTAACCATCATTCGTATTAAAGGGACATTCCTGAGTTTGCTGCAATTTTAAAGATGTTATCGACTAGCAGAGACTTTTTAACGATTGTAATTACATATCAAATATATTTGTCTGCATAAAATATTAGTGTTTGTAAATAATAAAACGTGTTTCTGATCGTTCTAATAATTATAGTAGGTTAAACTTCATTTTATTTCCTAAAATACGTTTTCGTACGTACGAAATTATTTGAAGACAAAATCCAGTTTGGGCTTCTTAGAAATATCAAGACGACCAGAAACACTGAATATACAGACACTAATATTCTAAACAAGAAAATATATTTAATATGTAAGTTTAATCGTAGAAATATTTTATTAGTCGGAAACATCTTACAAACATCTTAAAAACTCAGGAATGTCCCTTTAATATTGAAAACATTGTTTTAGCCAGTTTTAGTGTAAACCAAAATATACAAACTTGAAATAAAATAAATATGAAATGGTAGAGATACTTGTGTTCATGTTCACGAACCTTTAGATAAATATTTTTCATACATCAGCTATATTCTAAGGTGTTAAAGGGACATACTCTAGTTTCGAGCTGTGAAAATTAACGCTAAGTTTAGTTAATCTACAAACCCGTAACACATTTGGATAAAGTTACAATTGAGTGAAACAAGAGTCTGTGACTTTAAAATGGTGAAATACCCTCCAACGCACGTGCGTTTTTAAAAATATGAGAAATGCATTTTGTTGATATTAGAAACACCAGGATGACCAATAACACTTCGAGTGTACGGAAATAGATAATCTAAACAATAAAATGTAAGTAAAGTACAATTTCAGTTATCAAAAACGGCTCTAATGGTAAAAAATATGCCTTAGTGTTTAAAAATTAGGGTTGTCCCTTTAAAGCACCCTAATACTAATAATATAATAAAAATAAATGGAAATAGATATTAATTAGGGGGCGGGACGTAGCCCACTAGTAAAACGCTAGCTTGATGCGCTTTCGGTTTGGGGTCGATCCCCGTTAGGGGGCCCATTGGGCTATTTCTCGTTCCAGCCAGTGCACCACGACTGGTATATCAAAGGCCGTGGTATCTGCTGTCCTGCCTGTGGGATGGTGCATATAAAAGATCCGTTGCTACTAATCGAAAAATGTAGCGGGTTTCCTCTCTAAGACTATTATGTAAAAAAATTACCAAATGTTTGACATCCAATAGCCGATGATTAATAAATTAATGTGCTCTAGAGGCAGGGCTGTAACTAGCGGAGGGGGAGTGTGGTCCAGAACAAAATCCGGAAAAAATTATAGAAACTTAATTTTTTTTATCTTCTTAACCGTAGTTTTAGACTATTAACTACTCAGTTGTCCCCCCACCCACCCACCCCCCACCCCCCCAACGAAAAATCCTAGCTACGGTCATGAGTGGTGTCGTTAAACAAAACAAACTTTAGATATTAATTATAAAACAATAATCGACTAGTATTAACGATAATGGCATATTAATGGTAATTACTTTTATAAACATATAAACTCTTATTAATATGCATATTGTTTACATAACAACTTCATTAGCGTGCTTTGATAAACACAGTACCAGTAAACATGTCATGTACACGGTATTATAATGGATATATTAAGTTTTCAGATAGTTTTGCAACCTAGGATGCACGTTAACTATTTGAAATGGTTTGACCATATATGCGCACACTTATATTAATACTATGGTATATTCTAACACAGATAATATGGTTATTATCTCGTAAATACAAATGTTTGTTCAGCTATTTTGAAATCCATTTAAACTGCGACTTCACATTATACAATAAGTAATATAATGAAAATATCATACACAACATATTAAAATACACCTGTGACGTCACAGTATTGTCTCCACGCTCCATTATTTTTCGGTAATGGAGAGATGAAACCCTACTTAATTAACCCACCAAAATCACTAGTGTTAAACTCCATACTAACATATATTGGCATAAAGTTCTTTTTTAGTGGTGTATTTTAAGTAAGGGAATATCCTCGTAACTCTCAGTTCCAGAAAAAGCGGGCATCGTCTCCATTGTTTTTCAGGAATGGAGAGTTACTCGGACATTCCCCTATACATATTCCTCAAATGATGTAAACGTTTGATAAATACGAAGAAAATACCTGTAATCAACCTAAAAGGTATCCCATATTCCCCCCAGCAGCTATTCGGCGTCCTGTTAGAAGAAGTAACAATAAGGAGACTGCCGGGTTCTCTTTATTAAGACAACACCAATATATGTGTATTTCACCATATAAAATCTAAATTAGCTGACACCCGAGTAAATAAACATATCACCAACATAAAGCAATAGGCGCAATAAAAGAGTATAAATGATTTAGCCGATGCTTGCATGCGGCCCGTGATTTACAAGGCAATGAACAGTAAATGTAACACGGCGTTGTAAAATACGGCTTTATACCACCCCACACGCCATAATGCACAGCGTATGGCTTCATTTACTTGGCTCAACAAAGTCGTTTGCGCTCCAAACAAGCATGTAACGATGTCTAAGGGATGACAGAGACTCATGAAGCACCATCAGAGACAGTGGTGACACCAGGTGTTAAAAGAGGTTAGATGTATCGAATCCTGCAAAAATAAGGATGGACGTATGCTGATACACCTTTTTACTTATTGCGCGTACACAAATCTATGTACGTGTGTATTGTGTATTGTGTGTTGTGTGTGCTTGTTCGTGCATTTGTATAGTGTTTATTGTGTTTTGAGTGTGTTGTATTTTTGTGTATTTGCGTGTACGTGTATTTGTGTGTGTATTGTGTGTAAATTGTGTATATATTGTGTGTATGATTATACTTGGGCGCGCGTATGTATTTGTTTTCCGGCATGTGTGTGTGTGTGTGTGTGTGTGTGTGTGTGTGTATTTTCGTGTGTCAGTGTGTGTGTGTTTGTCAGTGTGTGTGTGTATGTCAGTGTGTGTGTGTGTGTGTGTATTTTCGTTTGTCAGTGTGTGTGTGTGTGTGTGTGTATTTTCGTTTGTCAGTGTGTGTGTGTGTGTGTGTGTGTGTGTGTGTGTGTGTGTGTGTTGTGTTGTTTGTGTATCATGTTTCGATATAAATGTGTTGGACATTGTTTTAATATTGTTTTCAGGTACACTTCGTTTGTACTAACTTGACACGACATTAAAATCCCATAATATTTAATATGACCAAAATAATTTGGGAGCCCCCAAACGTCCCCATCTCCCACCCCGAAACCAAAAAAAAAAAAAATAAAATAAAACCAACAAACCAGAAAAAAACAAACAAAAAAAAACATTACAAAAAACCCAACAAACAATAACCCAACAACCCCCCAAAACAACAACACAACAACAACAACAACAAAAACCCCAAACAAAACACCGTAATTTTTTTTTAGAACTAAGCACCATTTGAGGTTAGAAAACTAATCATGATTAAACTGCTCAAGTGTCGGTCATCACACACATATATCACAGCCATCGACTGTTAGCTGGTCTCACACAACAGTTAGTTCTTACAGCAGACTGAAAACGACTCTATGATGATTTACTGTGCACCACCACGTTGTAAATAACCTTCAGTGGCATCAAAGGTATAAGGCATACAACGTGTGGTCACTATGATGTCAAAGCCTCATAGGGGCGAGACGAAGCTTAATTGTAAAGTGCTCGCCTGAGGCACGGTCGATCTAGGATCAATTCCTGTCTGTGTGTCCATTTGGGCTATTTCTTGGTTCAACCAGTACAACGCGATTTGTATATCAAAGGCCGTTATATGTGCTATCCTGTCTGTGGGATAGTGCATATAAAAAATCCTTTGCTACTAATGGAAAAATGTAGCAGGTTTCCTCTCTAAGACTAAAAATGTTGAAATTACGAATTTGTTTACATCCAATCTGAACGTTAAAACCGTAATACATGATCAGGGCCATATCTCTGTACAAATGCAGAGTTGAATGGATATTTGGAAAAATTGTGGTTGATTCCATGAATTATCTCTATCTAGTGCCTCATCTATAGGAGGACAGCCACTCCCGAGGAGATCCTCCACCGAAGATTCCATCTCTCTTGCACCGTCAACAAGAAGACTGCCACTCAAATACTAGTTTTTCGAAATCAAAACTAGCACCGGACAGAGATCATTGGAATAAGTACAGGTGTTCGCGAAAGATGAGTATATCCCCAACAACAATTACAACAAAAACACGTTTAACCTTTTCGTTTTCTAAACAGAAGCCTTGCTGCTAACCAGGGGCCTAATTCACAAAACTCTAGCAATTTTGCGATCTCGCAGTGCAATGCTAAAAGACTTGCAAAGAGAATGCTTTGTTGTCTAACAGAGCCTAAGAGACCTTTGTGAATTAGGCCCCAGGAAAGAAATAAATGTTTTATTTAACGAGGCACTCAACATATTTTAACTACGTTTATATAGCGTCAAACATATGGTTAAGGATCGCAGAGAAAAAATAAGAGAGAAAACCTTCTGTCGCCACTGCATGAGTTACTATTTTTAATTAGATGCTAGGGATCTTTTATATGCAGCATCTCTCAGATAGGATAGTACATGCAAACACTTCTGTTAGACCAGGTGTGGAACACTGGCTGGGGCGACAACTAGCCGAGTCAGGGGTAGCAAAATGTGATGACATCTATAATATCTCTGTGTCATTTTATAAATCAGATATCGTATATCTCAGATGTGGATGACATCTAATGTCATTTTATTAAGAAATGTGCTATAGTGTAATGTTTAACACTCATTAAGTAAAACAGAGTAGGCCTACCATACATAAAACAATTAACTATTCCTTGTAGTGGTTGGTATTGAGTTTTGAATTTTAACTGTAGAATAAAAAAATTAAATCATTGTATTATTACAAATAATGCACTGCAAATATTACTATGATTTATTTAACAATAGAAATTGATAATTATATGTAATGGGTTTTAATATATATATTACAATGAAGGAAGGAAATGTTTTATTTAACGACGCACTCAACTTATTTTATTTACGATATATGGCGTCAGATATTACGATGACGACAGGAATAAAAAGATTAAGAACGAAGGGAAATAACTCTCATTCTATAACTCACAAAATATCGACTTTCGAAGGGTTTTTTTTTTAAAGAAAATATTCCAGTATTTTATTAAAAACATTTTTTATTAGATGTCACAGCTGCTATTTTGTAACAAGCTGTTATTTAAATAAGTTAAAATAAATAACATTAATAACTGTTACTTCGGAGTACATGTTCTTTACAAAAAATAAAACAAAAAACCGCTCTACATCAACATGTACAAAATCCCTAAGAAGACTAAGTCATCGTTAGTTTTCAGTGCCTTTCCATAGGCTAGCGCATGACTTCTACATTAACTTATTCTAAAGTTTGTTTTGTTTAACGACATCACTAGAGCACATTCATTACTTAATCATCGGCTGTTATATGACAAACATTTGATAACTTTGATATATAGTCTTATAGGTTTTAACGTGCACATTCAGAACACGCTGTTGTAGCACACAAGTCATGGGCGCAAGTGTCGACTTCCGCCGACTCCTCCGTCCAGGACAGGATTTTTTAGTTTTTTTTGTTTTACATTAGTAGCAAGGTATCTTTTATATGTACCATACGAGATAGCATATACCACGGCCATTGATAGACCAGTCGTGATGCACTGGCTGGAACGAGAAATAGCTCAATGGGCCCACCGAAGGGGATCGACCCTGGACCGACCGCGCATCAGGCGAGCTAATCTATTTTATACGAGCATATTCTCACATATAAACAGATATTTTTCGTGCTGGGGTGTGGTTAAACATTCATTCATTCATTTAACTAAAAATAAATAATCTTACAATGTCTAATATTATCCAGCAAAAATGAAAAAAAACAAAGATAATAAAACAAGTTTGTTTTGTTTAACGACACCACTAGAGCACATTGATCAATTAATCATCGGTTATTGGTTGTCAAACATTTTGTAATTTTGACATATAGTCTTAGAGAGGAAACCCACTACATTTTTTCCATTAGTAGCAAGGGATCTTTTATATGCACCATACCTCAGACAGGATAGCACATACCACGGCCTTTGGTATACCAGTCGTGGTGCACTGGATGGAACGAGAAATAACCCAATTGGTCCACCGACGGGGATCAATCCCAAACCGACCGCGCATCAGGCGAGCGCTTTACCACTGGACTACATCCCGGCCCCAAAGAGAATAAAAGACAAAGAGAAAACCCAAACAATTATAAGTATACGGAGATATATAATATTTTAAAGTAAGCTTTGATAAAAAAAAATTGACAGAAATATTATAAAGTGCAACTTGTTGTGGTTCATATTTAGCAGATCATTATAAAAGATATAACCCAATGAAGAAAAATAAATCATTAGGCCTACAGACACAAATGTAATTGTAAGACTGAGTCATTGCAAAAAAACGTACCCCAAAAACATTTCTTATATTCTTTTGCATTTTTTAAAGGCACTTCTAAATTCCGGAGGGGGAGTGGGTGGGGCTTAAGTACCCATAGACCCTTCCCCTAGACCCGAGCCTGATTCCCGTTCCATCCAATGGTCCATAGTTGATACTATTATAGTCGAATGTTATTTTTTTAATGGGGCTTGACATGTTCGCAATTGTTACTATACACCCTGACAAAAGTAATAAAGAAACAAGCCGATAAGAACAGGGATGGGGTGGGGAGGCAGGAGGGAGAAGGGGGAGGGCTTTGCCTCCCCCTTTTGATGACAAAAATATACTTAGGTGTACTTCTAATTAGCGGCCTCGCTGGTGTAGTGGATACGCCATAGGTCATAAATCGGGTGGGTACTGAGTTCGCCCCCAGGTACCGGCTTTCACCCAGAGCAAACTTTAACGGCTTAAAAGGGCGGTGTTGCCACTACATCAACTAACCAGAAAGCCTTGTCTTTGACAGACAGCCCAGACAGCCCAGACAGCTGAAGAATATGCTCAAGGTTTGTTTGTTGTTTGTTTGTTTGGTGTGTGTGTGTTTTTTTTGGGGGGGGGGGGACTAAGGGGAAAAGGGCACATATTAAACGGGGGGGGGCGGACTAAGGGGAAAAGGGCATATATTAAACAACTCCTGAAAAGGGCAATCCAATGAAAAGAAAAGCAAAAAAAGAGCCACTTAAATATATTTAGGGGGGGATGGGTCCTATGGTTTCCCCTGGAACCGCCTTTGAATAAGACATTACAGGCCCCTAGGATAATGGAAAAGGCTAAAATGTACCTTTTTTTTTGTCCTACTCTATAAAAATAAAGATAAAAGTATAGACTGTTCCTCTTTCACCAGAGTCTGTGACCCTCCACTAAATATTGAAGCCTTCCTCCAAATATCGTTCCTATGAGCCTAGTTATAAGCTATTTAAACATGACTTGTTTCCTGAAATATATACACAGGTGTTAATTTTCAGGTCACGCAGAATGGTTTTAATTAAAGGGACAAACCCTAGTTTTTAAAAACATAATTTTCACCTAGACTCTAGTTTCAACCAGTAACAATGGACACTAATTTACAAACCTATAACAAATTTGGATACAACAGAGTAAAACAAGAGTCTGTGACGTTCAAATACCCTTTAAAATAGATTAAAACGCGACTCCATAACAGTTACTTCTCAGACGCACGTGCATTTTTAAAAATAAGAAAAATGCATTTTGTGGTATGAGAAACACCAGGATAGCCAAAAACAATTCGGGCGTATTGAAACGAATAATCTAAACAATAAAATATAAGTAATGTTTGATTTCAGTGATCATAAACGGCTATAATAGTGAAAAATATGCCTTAGTGTTTCAAAACTAGAGAACATTCCTTTAAAATTTAGAGCTGGTAACCTCCCTTTGTTAATTGAAACGGGAAGATATAACAAAGAATAGTGTTTATTTTGCACAAATTGTGTTGAAGACGATTTGTCCTTTGTGTTGTCCAAGGCCCCGTTTTACGAAGCGATCTTAGCGCTAAGGTCACCTAAGTGTGTATCTACCTAATGCACTAAAAGTGATCTTAGCGCTAAGATCGCATCGTAAACCGGGGCCTGTCCTTTATATGAAGACCGTAGCGCATTGTTTTTTTAATGCACACATGTTTACTTCTTGTGAACATTATATGACACTCTCATCAAATTAAAAATAATGAATGAGGACAGTCAGTGTTTAGTTGCCAATAACCTCCTGTAACATGTTTTCGCCTAGTAGAGCATTTTAACGATTACTATTACATAATTTATGCATTTTCTTGTGTAGAATGTCTGTCTATGTATATATTCAATGGACTGAATTTACGAACGCATGTGTTTAAGCATTGTACATGTATGTGTGGGATAGTGCATATAACAGAGCCCTTGCTGCTAATCAAAAAAGAGAAACCTATGAAGTGGCGACAGCGGGTTTCCTCTCTCAATATCTGTGTGGTCCTTAACCATATGTCTGACGCCATATAATCGTTAAATAAAACATTTCCTTCCTTGTACATGTATGTAGTTACATGCGTGTACGGCATAAACAGGCTTCGTAATGTGTTTCTGGTCGTCTGAATGTTTGTACCAGTCCGAATTAGATATTTTCTTCCAATAATTTCGTACGTAGGTTAAAATATATAAACTAGATATAAAGGGACGTTTTAAGCTACTTCAAAGGGCAAGCTCATTTTTGCCCGAATTAAAAGATAATGCCCCAATCTGGATAACAACAGTTCTTCATATTTGCATTACTGCCGAGCAGGTGCTCATTTGACAAAACATCGTAATTTTACCTCTGCGACCAGCAGCTATACCGGCCATACGTTCGCACGTTTTCGGCATCTATTACACACAGAAAATTACATCAATACACGAGATGGAGCATTTTAAGGACAAACGAAATTGAAATATGTATATTTTAAACTGTATTTGTTTAACTATTAGTAATAATACGAATTGTGCTTTAGTCGTAAATTTACGTTAATGTGCAACACTAGGCTTACGATGTTTTGTGAAATTGGGCCCAGCTAAATAGGGTTGCAAACGATTCACTGTGTATTTTTACAATTGCTATTGTGGGTAGAATGATGGAAATACATGGTGAATAGGTTTAAGGCTGGCTCATTTTGCCCGAATATCTCTATCGTTTTTGCCCGAATTTGAGGATTTGCTCCAACACTGGGAGGGGGGTAGGGTGTGTGTGTGTGTGTGTGTCCCATGCACCACCCCCGTCTCGAATGCTTATATCGTCATCATCATATAATGTCGAGGTCTAGCATATCGATATGACAACAGTAGTCATAGGACGCGTGGGGCCCAGGGCCCCGTTCCACGAAGCGATCTTAGCATTATTATCGCCGTAAATACCTACCATCGCGACCTTAAGTTTTGTCTACGATCGCCAGCCCGTTCCACGACGCGGCGTAGTTTACTATCGTCGTAAATTACTGTGAAAATTTACAATAGGTACGAGGCAGTTGTAAGCCACTGACGTAGATGTCAAATGGCAGTTAGATGATGATTTGATAATTTTCTAAGAAGGATACTAACTTATTGTCTAAAAATAGATCTAATACATACATTTGAGGATTTGCTCCAACACTGGGGGGGGGGGGTGGGGGGGGGGGGGGGGGGGGGGGGTCCTTTTATGAAACGTGGTGTTCCATGAAAAACATTCTTGGCCATACGACCTCAACACGAAAATACGGGAGATAACCCTCATGTCTTATGCATTCGGCAATTTTTACTTACTACATAAACTGACAAAGTTACTTCATGGATGTCCAATACCAATGAATACATCCAAGATGTTCCGTAAAGTCGGTAACCAATTTACTATTTAACTAATTTGCAAAGAATATATTAATCATTAAAGGGGCACTTACGACTACTGTAAGGTTGCTTTGTGGAACGGCTGTAAAGTTTACGGTGCCAGTTGTAAAATTCACCTTAAGTCACTACAATTAACCTTAGCTACAATTCTTTCGTGGAACGGGGCCCAGGTGGATATTTCCTCCCCCACTCTGAAGATAATACACACCCCCATCCCATTCGAAGACAAATTAATATATTACTGACTTCTCCAGTTTCTGGCATCTTCCAGCACCTATTGTATAAACACGCTATCTTTTTAATATAATATATGTCTCTTTAAAGTAAAAAAGGAGAACATTTTCTTGCAGCCGGGAAGGTTTCAACCTCAAAAACCACCCTCTACACACGCGTGAGTAGACATACATTTTAATTTACAGAATATAAATAATTTGAACCTTGTTCAGTGACACCATAACCAGGATAGACGAGAGAGAGAGAGAGAGAGAGAGAGAGAGAGAGAGAGAGAGAGAGAGAGAGAGAGAGAGAGAGAGAGAGAGAGATGGTTTTCTTTCTTAATATTTCCTTATTTCAACTGTGTAATGTACACAACAAAGAAAGTTTTATTTTAAAATTTTATTTATTTGTAAAAGACACACAAAATACATCGGTTTTACCGCTGTGGTATAACAAGATTTGACAAAAGTCACAACTAGCGTAATAAATATGTACAACTCCGCTGGGCAGAGTATTCGTGCGCAAAATACGTGATAGGGAAGGCACTTAGTTGTTTTGGAACACTTTATGAAAATCTCCCACAATTATACCATCACATTTGTCCGTAGATCTAGAGTCTTTATTTCACATAATATCAAAACAATGATAACCACAAACCATAAACTATGTTTGAGTTAATCAGATAAGGCACATCCAGGTTATTAATAGAGTAATAACATACGTTTTAGGGCCGAACCCAGCCTAGAATAACTTAGGATGGGGGATAAAACAAACCCACACACACCCAGAACACAGTACAATAATAGATAGCATCAGTGTTCTCTAGCCCTTTCCTGTTTATGGTTGGGTCAGAGCCTAATCTTAAAAAACTGTCAATTTCGAAATTTCAGATGACAAAATAATCGTTAAGTACCGTGTCTAATATATACTCTTCAAAAAAAAAAAGGGAAAATTGTAAGGTATATTAGCTGTGAGGAATGGTTATATGATAATAGTGAATTAATTGGGCAAACATTACAATCAGTAGTTCAGTATTACAGTAGGTTTTATGACCACCAAAGATCTTGAAGGACGATTGGGGTCAGAAGTGAAATTTGAAAGTTGACGTTTTTTTTATCAGTAAATCGCAAATTCAAACAATAAAAATTACTAAAAGCAACACAATAACAACTGTATGATCAACAGAATGAAAAACATTGACAGAAATAATGTGCCACAGTGATTAATCGACCTTCCTGGAAATTGTCAAAATCGAGAATGACACCACACGCACGTGTACTGTGCAAACTGCGTGATGCATGTGCAAACTATGGAATGTGTTTCGGTGTGTTCATAAACAGACCTGAACGTTCTTTACTAGGATGTCTGTGGTCAAAACGTATGTTTTAATATTTCAGGTTCCCCTACTTTTTTTGAAGAGTATATATATATATATATATATATATATATAATTTCTTAAATCTGATACCAGACACATTTAGTTTTAATATCTTGGATATAACATTAAACTTCTATGTTTCTAGCTCATCCAAACAAAAGAAAAGAAAAACACGACATCACTATCCGCAACACAGAATCAAACGGTTTCGGATATGGGTGTCGGGTTTCTTCTTGTAGCGTTTGTACTAGCAAATTATTAACGTGTTAGTTTAATGCTATGAATAAACATCAAACGGTCTGTCGCCTCAGATTTCGGATACAATTTATGTTTATCAAAAATTGGCAATACATTACACTAAATTACAACATAACAACAGGGCAGGGCTAGAATGCACTCGAGCTAAATAAAATGAGGTCTTGTCTGGCTACACAAAACTGACCCTTTTAATAAACTTTCTCCTGTTCTCATGCTTACATGCACCATATTTATTAAAGTATTTTTCAATGTGTATGGAATACTGTGACATTTATGATATTAAATCTCATAGTAAACAAATAAACACTATGTGTCAGTGAGTGTTTTTTGTCTTCAAATAGTGGGAAAGCAATACAACAAAAATCAAACTTGCATACACGTGATTGTCATGTAAAAATTGCACACGTAAAATATGAGGTATATATAGTCTTTTAAGCATTATTATGCACCACTCATTGTAAACAAATATAAGCATAGCTTAAACAAGACTCCGTCTTCACCACAGTTTACCGGGTTTACACGTAACTTAATTTCAGTTCAAATAATATGCTAAAAAAAAACAACCAGTCTGCGCACAGCTGATTTGATTCTACGCATGTCCGTCATCTGATTGACAGGGCGACGTAGGTCTGGATATGCAAATGTTCTTGACGGGTATAGATATGCAAATGTCCTTCGCGGGTCTAGATACGCAAATGTGGTCCTCGCTTTCGTCCGACTCCTCCCTTTCGTCGCTGACGTCATCGCCATGATCGTGATGGAAGTCCAAGTTTTTCTTGGAACTGCACGTGCGCAGACAGCGACAATGCGCGTCACGTGGTTCCCCAGTGCCTTCCTTCTTGTGCTTGACCCTCCGGTTCTGGAACCAGATTTTCACCTGTTTTTCGGAGAGGTTTAGGTACGTGGCGATCTCAATGCGCCTCAGTCTCGACAGGTACATGTTGGCGGCAAACTCTCGCTCCAGCTCGAGAAGTTGGGTGCTCGTGAACGCGGTCCGGATTCTCTTACTGCTGGGTAAATCGTCCGACGGTCCGTTCACATCTGGGGGAAACAAAGTCAGAATTGTTTTATAAATCTTAAGTTAAATCTAACCAATCAACCTACCAAGTAACTAATTAAACTAATTAGATAACTAACTAAACTAACTAACTAACTAACTAACTAACTAACTAACTAACTAACTAACTAACTAACTAACTAACTAACTAACTAACTAATGAATAAAACAAAAATACAAAATAAAATTAAACAATATACATATAAGAATAATAAAATAAAAATATAGAGGAAATAAAACGACCTAAAAAAAACCCCACACAAACAAACCCAAAATGTAACAAATCAACAGCAACAACAACAAAAAAAGAAAAAAAAAAGATAAAAGAAAGAAATCCAAACGAACAAACCCAAATGGACAAAAAGAAAATATGAAAAAAAAAACCCTCCCCCCCCCCCCCCCCCCCCCCCCCCCCCCCCCCCCCCCCCCCCCCCCCCCCCCCCCCCACCCCCCCCCCTCCCGATAAAATAAAAAAAGAAAGAAAGAAAAAAAGAAAGAAATGAAAGACGGCTAGCCATGGATTATCTATGTTTTGTCGAATTCAATGCAACATTTTCTTTTGTCGTAAAAATATTTTTCACTTTTGTTTCATTAATTCCCTTCATGGTTATTTTTCTATTCTGAAATGTTTATTTGTAAAACAAATGTTTATAAATCTGATTATAATAACCTAATTATACAATGAAAACTGGAAAACTGTATACAATTACAGTTGTATAATACTAAAATTATACTTTTTAAAATTAATTTATTCTACAACATCACGAAGCTTTAAAATAACAAATAAATTCCTAAAAAATAAACGATAATAGAAAATGAAAATAGATAAATAAAAACAAAGCTTAATAACGAAGTGTTTTCTCAGTTATTTTGTACGATAAATTCAACAAAACTTCAACTTTAAACATGTAAATAACAACGATATTATGTACTACTACTATTAGTGCTTTTTAATTATCATTACTCTATTACCAAGTTAATTAATACACCTGCTGCTACCACTACCACCACCACTACTACTACTACTGCTGCTGCTACTACTACTACTACTATTACCATTACTATTACTACTGCTGCTGCTGCTACTACTATTACTACTAGCCTACTATTACTACTGCTGCTGCTACTACTACTACCATTACTACTACCGCTGCTACTACTACTTATGTTGCTGCTACTACTATTGCTGCTACTTCTACTACTACTACCACCGCTACTACAACTTCTGCTACTTCCACTACTACTACTGCTTGCTACTACTACTACCTTTACTACTACTACTTTTACTACTACTACTACTACTACTACTTTTACTACTACTACTACTACCACTACTACAATTACTACTACTCCTACTACTACTACTGCTACTTCTACTACTACTGCTTGCTACTACTACTACTACCTTTACTACTACTACTACTTTTACTACTACTACTACTACTACTACTACTTTTACTACTACTACTACTACTACTTTTACTACTACTACTACTACTACTACTACTTTTACTACTACTACTACTACTACTACTTTTACTACTACTACTACTACTACTACTACTACTACTACTTTTACTACTACTACTACTTTTACTACTACTACTACTACTACTACTACTTTTACTACTTTTACTACTTTTACTACTACTACTACTACTACTACTTTTACTACTACTACTACTTTTACTACTACTACTACTTTTATTACTACTACTTTAATACTGCTACTTTTACTACTACTACCACTACTACAATTACTACTACTCCTACTACTACTACTCCTACTTCTACTACTACCACAACTAAGCATTAATAGAACATTAACGATAACAAAATATATTCTTAATCACAGACAAATATAAACCCCTCCTTGTCACTAAGAGATTCATCCTGGCAGCGAACATCTTCCTGTGATATCATTACAAGAAGGAACATATATGGAGACCAGGAATCCCTCCGTGTCACTGTGAGATTCGTCCTGGCAGCAAACATCTCCCTGTGATATCATTACAAGAAGGAACATATATGGAGACCAGGAATCCCTCCGTGTCACTGTGAGATTCATCCTGGCAGCAAACATCTCCCTGTGATATCATTACAAGAAGGAACATATATGGAGACCAGGAATCCCTTCGTGTCACTGTGAGATTCATCCTGGCAGCAAACACCTCCCTGTGATATCATTACAAGAAGGAACATATATGGAGACCAGGAATCCCTCCGTGTCACTGTGAGATTCATCCTGGCAGCAAACATCTCCCTGTGATATCATTACAAGAAGGAACGATAAAAAGAAGACAGACAAATATTTTGACTTCAAACAACAATAAAATCACAACTTGTGAGTACTAACCACTATTTGTCGTACACCTCGTCCGAATGGGCGAGTATCTCTCGTAGTGCTGCGAGTTCCCCCTGGGGAGGGGTGGCGAGTGGCTGTATGACGTCATCAGATCCATGTGATGAGGGAAGTGGTGGGTGAACGCCGACGATAATCCGCCCATGATGGTCTTCGTACCCGGCAACAACGTCGGCGAATGTTTGATGTGCGTCGTCGACGTCGGAACACTGGTGGGCACGGGCGGGGGTGGGGTGTGGATACACAGAGGGCAGCACAGTCCGATCATCTCTGACGGGTGACGGGTGTAGCAGGGTATCGGGTGGGCGGCTGTGGTCGACACGAGCTGTCGGGTTAACAGCGCGTCGCTGGTTGCCATAGAAATGGTGGACGGCACGCGCACGTCCGACACCGTCTGAGCTTTAGGCACGATCAACGAATCTACCAAAAACGACCGTGACATGACGTTTCTATTTTCTTTTCTTCTTTTTTTGGTAGTTTTTTTTTCCTTCTTTTTTTTTTTCTTTTTTCCCAATCCAAAATTGCGAATATAACAATATTTGATATAAAATTCTCATAGAAACGTAGTTGTTGTTTAAAAGCGAATTGTGGGGATGAATACTGGGACGGCG
Organism: Gigantopelta aegis; assembly: GCF_016097555.1. NCBI lineage: Eukaryota > Metazoa > Mollusca > Gastropoda > Neomphalida > Peltospiridae > Gigantopelta > Gigantopelta aegis. Next base: position 68,663,965 of record NC_054704.1, read on the forward strand.
CAGAACGGGGCGGATATTTATATGGCGGCGCTCCCATTGTCCCGCTCCACGTGGTCGCCGGGAACAATTACGATTCAATAATTGATCCTTAGCCATTCATAACCCCGAGATTTGATTCGCGAATATATTCATCGGGTTTTTAATGGTCATTACATGCTGTCTATCACAGCCGTATTCTCCGATGATCATTTCCCCCGACACCACACAGACCAACAGTTCGACTCGCCTCTAGAAAAAACATTTACCTTTTTTGGTTACAGAAGGCGCCTAAATGCGAAAATCGTCCACTACATTTTCGTTTGTGAGCTCGCGCGCTCCGCACGCGCCCGGCACGAGACCGTCAATAGCTGGGTCGAATATTTGTCAGAAATGTCTAAGGTTTCTTTTTGAGAGCGACTTCGATTCGTACACAATGTAGTACATATTATTTCTCATTCAAGTTAATTATAGAGAATAAAATGACACTCGGGAGGAAGTTAAGGAAAAAGAGAGGTTCACTCAAGTACTCGTATTCTGTGGTCATATTTTGAAAGAAATGCATCATAGGTTGCCGCCAGGGGGTAGTTAATGCAAAAACAGGGAGCGAGGTCGATTCAGTCAGTAGAAAAAAAATCATTCACAAAAAAACAAGAAAAAACCGAACCGAAAAAACCCAAAAAACAAGACGCCCTAAATAAAAAATAAAATAAAATAAAATAAAATATGGTAAATGTTTTGTACTCAGGGATTGAATGGGTGAGGTGGGAAGAATTATTACAAAACAGTTTGAAAAGTCAATTAAAATTAGATAACAGAATTAAAAAAACAGAAAGAAAAAAAGAAGAAGATTTTAGGGAATTTTTATTTTAAAAAAAAGAAAGATACTATGTATATATATTTTAAAAAAGAAATAAAGAGAAACTGACCTGTTAAGAGCCTTTCAAACACTAATGTTACGCTATGTTTTTACGAAGAAAAACAACAACAAAAAACAACCAAAACCAAAACAAACAAAACGCCCACACCATCCAAAAACAAAACAAGCAAACAAAGAACAAAAACAACAAAACAACCGGGTTTTTTTCTTGTTTGTTTTTGGGGTCGTTAATTTCGATCCATTCATTTTGTTGATAGAACAGAACAGAACTTTATTTACACTCAGATCACCATACAGTGACACATGGAGGTGATTTACAATCATTTTGTGCAGCTGCAGTAAAACAAAAATAGGACAATAAACTATAGAATAGTAGAACATATCTTATATAATGTGATATATATGCAATAATTCGAAATATCTACTTTTATTTTCAAACATATCTTTAAATACAGAGTTAATATCAGTAAAATATTTTGTTTTATAGAAGTCGCTTTATATAACTACTCAGTATACTTATTTTCAAAATTTCAAAATTTAAATACTTTGTGATTGTTTTTCGTTTGTTAATTTCGTGTTTCTAAATAGATTGATGATATAATCTAAAATATATACAACCGTGTGCACCAGGAAACTCTTGTTAAGTAACAGCCTAAATATACATAAATTTATTGGAACACAAATGATTATCATTAATTTACATAATTAATTCACATCATATTGTTATATACTCACCAGGACAACACTGCTATGATTACCCCTCCACCCCAATCCTCATTGTTATGATAAATAGAAATACATTAGAAAATAAATAAATAACAAAACACTAGTAAATGACCCCCCCCCAAAAAAAAACCCCACCCTCCAACAACAACAACCCCCCCCCAAAAAAAAAACCCCAACAATACACCTAATGACATTTACAGTCGTAGGTAGCACGTACATATTTAGTTATTAAATGTGCTATTTAAAATTTATTTATCAGCTTAAAAAAAATAAAATAAACAGAATACCTTCAGCTATATACCCATAAAAATTACAACCAACTACTTTAATTCACTAGTGGAAAAAAATAGTTTTATTGGAAAATCTTTAATGGAACTGTTCGCGTTCAGTTGAGGCGAACACGTCGTAATGTTATGTAAGATGGATGTTTCCAAGTTTGCTGTTTTCGCGCAAATCATCTGTCTCTAACGACCCTATCTAGTCAACGTGCCTGATTTTGTGAGTTTGTTACGATGTTATAGAGTCAAAGTTAAAGTTTGTTTTGCTTAATGCTACCACTTGAGCACATTGATTTATTAATTATCGGCTATTGGATGTCAAACACTTGGTAATTTTTGACATAGTTTTAGAGAGGAAATCCGCTACATTTTTCCATTAGTAGCAAGTGATCTTTTATATGCACCATCCCACAGACAAGATAACAAATACCACAGCCCTTGATATATCAGTCGTGGTGCACTGGCTGGAACGACAAATAGCCGAATGGTTCAAACGGTGGGGATCGATCTCAGACCGACCGCGCATCAGGCGGGCGCTTTTAATGTTATAAAACGGGAATATATTCGTACTGAATACAACTGTTTTGTTTATACAATTTCAATATTTCTAACTTATTTAAGCAAATATTATAGCCTACGTGTGATCTATTCATTTAGTCATTTATTACAAATAAATGTAAAAATAGAAAAATATGGTACTTATAACTATGATATAGATGCTTACCTTTAATGACGGACAATAACCAAAAAAAAAAAAAAAAAAAAAAAAAAAAGAGATCGAGAGAAAAAAAAGGATAAGTTCGACCCGTACCCCCCTTTCAATGGTTAAGGTTAGTTTTAGTGTTGGGGTTAGGGTTAGTCTTTAGATCCATGATATAGAGGAGTACGGGTCGAATTCTTTAAAAAAAAACCCCGGAAAAACAAACAAAAAACCACAAAAAACCCAAACAATAAACACACGAGAATAAGGCATACTTTTAGCATTTGGCCATCTACTAGTACATCAAAACAAACAGAATTATCCCAAATATGTGCGGCACGTGCCTTAAACAAGCTACTTGTGACGTCACGCGAACTCGTCATGGTCCGAATGACAACAATTAACTGCCTCATGCGCACGTTCTAGTTCGCTCGTGATCAAACACAAAGCGGGGCATTCTATTCTTCTTCCCCACCCTCCCCATCACATTTCTGTTCAACCGCAGTGTCGTGGACGCGAAGACAGAATGTTTACAATAATAATAATAGACCAACCAAGGTCGGGAACATCGCCTATGTATGTGGTTCATGTCCGCATTTTCGCCATGCGCCACGCACGCACGTGCCGGGTCTGCAGTCCGGTTTGACCAAGGCGATATGGCCAATTTGTATATGGAATAAAAGATGCATAAATACGCTTCCTGTCGCTTAATGACACATGTGCAGTCCATTTGAGGGATTAACCGTAGTTAAACTCAGTGTGGGATGCTCTAAAGGTGGTTTTGTCCCGAGAACAATTGTCCTTATTTCCATGTGTAGTATGTGTACATGATTAGATATATGTCGAGTTTGTATTTGCGTCCAGAATGTTTGCCAACGATCAGGTACGCGAATATTAATATGGGGGATTATTAATGTTTACTTGTTTTAACTTCATATCAATGAAACTGAGTAAGTGTTTTATCGCATCAGTAAAAACACATTGTGAAATGCAGATGAACACGCGCGTGACTTAAAGGAACATACACAAGTTTTTAAACACTAAGGCATATTTTTCACTATTAGAGCCGTTTATGATCACTGAAATCAAACATTACTTATATTTTATTGCTTAGATTATCCATCTCCGTACAACCGAAGTGTTCCTGGTTATCCTGGTGTTCCTAATACCACAAAATGCTTTTTTTATATTTTATATTTTTAAAAACGCATGTGAGTCTGAGAAGTAACTATTATGGAGTCGCGTTTTAATCTATTTTTAAGGGTATTTCAACGCCACAGACTCTTGTTTCACTCTGTTGTATCAAATTTGTTACATGTTTATAAATTAACCACACTTAGTGTCCAGTTTTACGGGTTGAAACTAGAGTCTAGGTGGAAATTATGCCTTAGTGTTTAAAAACTAGGGTCTGTCCTTTAAGTAAATGTACGTACATCACTTGCCTTTGTTTAGCACCCAGTAGCTGATGTCTTTTTTTTTGTGCTGGGGTGTCGTTAAGACATTCATTCATTGCCAAGAATTTACCACCTGGACAAGATGTTCATGGAGGCTAACATAAGAACAACTTGCCATTTAGAACAAAAATTTCTGCTTTTAAATTATATTATTTTTCTGCTCGCCTGTTGGTGAGAACATCATTTGTTATTTACCGGCCTCGGTGGCGTAGTGGTTAGGCCATCGGTCTACAGGCTGGTAGGTACTGGGTTCGGATCCCAGTCGAGGCATGGGATTTTTAATCCAGATACCGACTCCAGACCCTGATTGAGTGCTCCGCAAGGCTCAATGGGTAGGTGTAAACCACTTGCACCGACCAGTGATCCATAAGTGGTTCAACAAAGGCCATGGTTTGTGCTATCCTGCCTGTGGGAAGCGCAAATAAAAGATCCCTTGCTGCTAATCGGAAAGAGTAGCCCATGTAGTGGCGACAGCGGGTTTCCTCTCAAAATCTGTGTAGTTCTTAACCATATGTCTGACACCATATAACCGTAAATAAAAATGTGTTGAGTGCGTCGTTAAATAAAACATTTCTTTCTTTTTTTCATTTGTTAGTTTTGATTACACATATTGTTAAAGGGACATTCCTGAGTTTGCTGCAATTTTTAAGATGTTATCGACTAACAGAGACTTTTTAACGATTGTAATTACATATCAAATATATTTTTCTGCATAAAATGTTAGTGGCTGTATATTAAACGTGTTTCTGGTCGTTCTACTATTTGTACTAGGTTAAATTTAATTTAATTTCCTAAAATATATTTTTTCGTACGTACGAAATTATTTGAAGACAAAATCCAGTTTGGGCTTCTTACAAATATTAAGACTACCAGAAACACATTGAATATACAGACACTGATATTCTAAACAAGAAAATACATTTAATATGTAAGTTTAATCGTAGAAATATTTTACAACGCAACAATGCACGCGCAAGGCCGTAAATAGGTTTTAGTTGTCAAAGATGTTTAAATTTAGTTTAAACCTGGGTTTTAAAAAGGATATGTAAGAAATAGAATACATGTATTACATTGATGTCTGTTAAATTTCCAATTATCATGCAACCATGCTTCCTGTTGACCTGATAACCCCTACCTGATAATTCGAAGTCTTATCATGTCACTAGGAAATGAGTTGTGCGCATGACGGATGTTCGCTGACTTTTCAGGTAGGTCATTTTCTCATTTTTCAAACATCCATTTACAGCAATATTTGTTGAACTGCATAAATAAATATAACATTTACATTTCCTGTAACGTCAAATTGCCTCTTATTTTTCAATTCTCCATTATTCGCTCCCATTCGGAACTAGCCAGCGTTTTGAATTAAACATTTTGAAACAAATAAGCAAGTAGCTTCCGTCACAGTCACTAGCAGGCAGTGATGTAGGTCTTCTTGAGGTCACACATAAACTTGAGTTTATTTTCCCAGGAAAAGGTACAAAAATTGTAGTGTTGTGACACAACAGACTTTGAAATATAGTCAAAGTATTTTATTTAAAATTTGGAAACACATAACTTTTAGGCTTTCGGGAACCTGCTATTGTTCGACTTCCGGTAGTAGTTTCTACACGATAAAATTAATAGTTTCTATACCGCTTTTGACTGAAACATATGACAAAAATATATCTTGACAGGGGTTGCATGATAAAAAAAATATCAGGTTACTACGTTTTGATATCGTGGTTATTTGGCTCGGTTCGATAACGGTGCAAAGCTCGCCTGTTACACCTTTATCTAAACCTCGCCAAATAACCAGATATCAAAACGTAGTAACCTGATATTCTATAGTTATCTTATAGCTCGTATGCAACCAGTAGTCGTGAAAAAGAACTAATACAAAATTTGATTTAGAAATATTTAACAGAGGAAACTTTATATATATTTCACGTTATAAGAATGTTGAATGTTGGCGAATTATTTCAGTCAGTGAACTATTTAACGAATTATTGGCAATACAGAACAAAGGGACAAAAACGTATACATTTTTTAAAAACATAAATAAATATCGTAAAGAACAGAAAATTAGTGTCGTAAACATTTCTCATTTGAACCTGTCACACTAATACAATAATTACGTCTAAGGTCGTCCCTAACTATACTATCGTTGTTTTGAACTCAAACGAAACGCCGAAATATTGTACATTTATGATGTAGAAATATTAAAATGTTACGTTTAATTTCTTTTTAACGCGCCTTTTATGTACGCCGGCACAGAAGACATCCATAACTCGGGTACATAAGGGGAGCATAACGATCTACTGGCTTAGCGTGTTGGTCCTTGTTTCGCATACATATTGTGTTCGAACGACGAGAAAACCACCGTGACGGGATAACTGCCAGGCTGAGTTTATGTTCTTCTGTTGAGGGCTATTTCTTTCCAGCTGCAAAAGCGGTGTAATTGTCGAGATCCCCTATTAATAAGGATACGATTAGTTGAAACCTAACCTTGGCGCTGGACAACGGGTTTTCGATCGGTGATCACAGAGTGCTAGTAAGCCCACATAATGTCCGCGCATCTTGTTCCCGGTGGTTTATAGCATATTGCACCCGTCAGTTTGTCGTGTCGGACAACGCCCCCACAATCTACCGCCCCCCCCACAATCTACCGCCCCCCACAATCTACTCCCCCCCCGTACAGCACAGAGTAAACACTGCACCTGCAAGTATATATTACACGCAATTATCACACACCAGTGTAAGATATTGCTCATGTCATAACAATCACTCAGTATCTAACTAGTGTAATATTGGCGTGACGTGAGCGTGACGTAGATCACTTGCTGACCCAATTCGTAGAAAAATAACGTGTAGTAGGTATCGACATCTGCTTACTTCTGCGTTGCAGCTTGTTTGCCGTTGGTTAAATAAAATACTAAACTAGCTTGCCTGTCATACCATTTTTATGAAACTCGTGAACAGTGTTGGTATCTGACTCGCTTTCGCTCGACAGATACCAAAACTGTTCACTCTTTCCATATAAGTGGTATGACAGGCAAGTTCGTTTAGTACTAGTATTCTAAATGTAGCTAGCCACTTTGCAGATACAGATTCCTTAAACACTAAAGCATATATGTTGGATTTTGAAGACATTTAAAATAATTTTTGTTTGTTTTGTGTATTTGTTTTTATTTGTAATGATTTAATTTTTAGTTACATATAAAATTCTTTGGTTCCCTCATTTCTGCCAATAAATATTTGTGTGTTTCAATTTGTGTTACAATTAACGATTAAAATCATTATTGTGGTCTTTATCAACGGGAATCTAGGATTTCCACTTGGTGACGGTGAGAATTAAACTGGTTCAGAAAAAGGATATTACATGAACTTTGGCATTGATTATTATTAATGTGGTTTTTTAAAAATAAGACAATGAAAGATGGAATTTGATATTTTTATCGATATTCATTACGTTTTACAATCAAAACACGGTTTTATACAAATAGCCGCCGAAGAAGATGTTCAGTCATAATTCGTAGAAAACATTGATGTGATTACACCTTCACACTGGTCTCGCCTGATGACACTCATTAAGGGCCGAATTTACGAACGGTTTTAGTCACGTGTAACGTTTCTAAACCAAGTGTATGTCTATTACTTCACGATAAATGCAGGTGTTTAATCACGCGCGGACGTCGTTTTATCTGATTCGCGTTTATTTTCATTTCAACTTTATTTTCGTGCTTATATTCAATTACGGTTCAAGCACGCTCTTCTGGGTACACACCTTAGCTATCTAGGCTGTCTGTCCAGGACAGTGGGTTAGTTAGTGGTTAGTGAAAGAGAAGAAGGTGTAGTGGCCTTACACATACCCATTGAGCTCTTAAGAACTTGCGCTGGGTTGGAGCCGCTACCGGGCTGCGAACCCTGTACCTACCAGCCTGTAGTCCGATGGCTTAACCACTGCGCCACCGAGGCCGGTAATTCGCTTAACACGCATCTAAAATAAACTTGCGATCATTTTTACTAAATTCGGCACACAATAAACGTTCTAAGCCTCTTTAATAGACTTTCGACTTTTAGCACTTTCCACGACATCTCTTCATTTTTATCAAAGATGAGTAATTAGATGTCCTGGCATTATTATTTTTTTTTTTTCACGTAATTTACCAGCGCAGTTAATTTAGTGGTGTGTTACCACACTTAAAGAGAGTTAATTTAGTAATGTGTTGTCGTAGAGTGGTAATTGTCATAGAAATCCCTTTAGCTGGGTCAGTAAAGGTTAGTCAGTCGAATAATATGATTACACCGAGTATATAAAAACACGGCGGAAGAGTCTCGCCCTGCCTCATAACACTATTGTGCTTCATCAATCTCCCCGACAGAGGGCGCAACACTACGCCGCGTTATTCACACTGTCTTAATTTGTTTGCGAGCGATCACGGAATACTTTATGAAATGGTCCAATATCAAATTGCATGGATGCGATATTTAATACGGACTTGCGTTGACTAAAAGATGCGGTTAACACGGTTAGCCGGCGAGGGATTAACTCTAATTATGGTGTTTGGCTTTCAAGCCTTCCATACTGATGTAAGCATTAAAAAGGAAATCAATTTAATGAGAGAAATAGTTTAAACATGCGGTTTCCGGACGATCATTCCCTACACTCTCCACGTGTTTGGATTAACACGCGGGATAATAAAATGTGACTTCATTAAATGTTCAAACGGCCTCGAGTACCAATCAAGTTTTAAATATATGTTTTGTGACGTAGAAATCAATGAGAGATGATTTGAGAAAAACCAACACACGATCGTGTATTTCTCGACAGCATGTTTGTTTGTACACGTGGGCTTTGGCAATCACAGCCACATGTAACATTTAAAAACTCCAATCTCATGCGTCAGTGTCAAAATATATAATTAAAATTTATAGCAATTTTCTGCCATTGTTATAATAGTATATCGTTACATTATGTATTAACCAACTGGAAGTTGTCAGTATCAAGTGTTGTGTTTTTAACCAAATATGTGAAATTGATCGAGAAGCCGTAATTAACAGTTTAACATGGGATACAATAACAATAGGACATTCGCGATTAGCGCCACACAATCACCGTTGTCCAACAGTAACTCGGTCGGAAATATTCCATACAATAATATAAAATAAAAAGAGAATATATTTAAAAACGTTAAGAAGAAGAAGACGCAGAGAATATAATGTATTTTAAAAACGATAATAAGAATAAGAATATATTTTTAAATGTTTTAGTAGAAGCAGCAGAAGAAGAAGACGAAACAGAAGAAAAAGAAGAAAAAAGAAAAGAAAAAAAAAGAAAAAAAAGAACGGAGATAAAGAAAAATGAAAAACGAAATCCACTCATTTTATTACTTGTAATATAAAAACTGAATAGGGTTGTTTCTTTTAATACCTATAGCTGTTGGCTATTGTAATAATAAAGATGTATGGTGTGCACAGCGAAGTTATGCTAGTCAATGAAGCTCATAGGCGCGTTTTAGAATATTTTAAAGCAGATGTGAAAAATACCATATAAAAACTAACTTTGGGAAACAGTCACAGAGAATGGCACGACCCTTCCATCTCTGGGATACATGACGACCCTCACCACAGGCCCGTTATACTCTAGCCCTGTACTATCCAGAGCAGGTCTTAAATATAGTCATTTCATTTCATTTCAACTGATTTTCGTGCTTATATCCGATCAGGGTTCAAGGTCCTGGGTACACACCACAGCTATCTGAGCTGTCTGTCCAGGACACTGGGGTACCGTTTAGTTGTTAGTGGTTAGTGAGAGAGAAGAGGGTGTAGTTGTTTTACACCTACCCATTGAATTGTTAAAACTCGCTCTGGGTGGAAACAGGTACCGGGCTGTGAACCCTGTACCTACCAGCCTTATATCCGATCAGGGTTCAAGGTCCTGGGTACACACCACAGCTATCTGAGCTGTCTGTCCAGGACACTGGGGTACCGTTTAGTTGTTAGTGGTTAGTGAGAGAGAAGAGGGTGTAGTTGTTTTACACCTACCCATTGAATTGTTAAAACTCGCTCTGGGTGGAAACAGGTACCGGGCTGTGAACCCTGTACCTACCAGCCTTATATCCGATCAGGGTTCAAGGTCCTGGGTACACACCACAGCTATCTGAGCTGTCTGTCCAGGACACTGGGGTACCGTTTAGTTGTTAGTGGTTAGTGAGAGAGAAGAGGGTGTAGTTGTTTTACACCTACCCATTGAATCGTTAAAACTCGCTCTGGGTAGAAACAGGTACCGGGCTGCGAACCCTATACCTACCAGCCTTATATCCGATCAGGGTTCAAGGTCCTGGGTACACACCACAGCTATCTGAGCTGTCTGTCCAGGACACTGGGGTACCGTTTAGTTGTTAGTGGTTAGTGAGAGAGAAGAGGGTGTAGTTGTTTTACACCTACCCATTGAATTGTTAAAACTCGCTCTGGGTGGAAACAGGTACCGGGCTGCGAACCCTATACCTACCAGCCTTATATCCGATCAGGGTTCAAGGTCCTGGGTACACACCACAGCTATCTGAGCTGTCTGTCCAGGACACTGGGGTACCGTTTAGTTGTTAGTGGTTAGTGAGAGAGAAGAGGGTGTAGTTGTTTTACACCTACCCATTGAATTGTTTAAAACTCGCTCTGGGTGGAAACAGGTACCGGGCTGCGAACCCTATACCTACCAGCCTTATATCCGATCAGGGTTCAAGGTCCTGGGTACACACCACAGCTATCTGAGCTGTCTGTCCAGGACACTGGGGTACCGTTTAGTTGTTAGTGGTTAGTGAGAGAGAAGAGGGTGTAGTTGTTTTACACCTACCCATTGAATTGTTAAAACTCGCTCTGGGTGGAAACAGGTACCGGGCTGCGAACCCTATACCTACCAGCCTTATATCCGATCAGGGTTCAAGGTCCTGGGTACACACCACAGCTATCTGAGCTGTCTGTCCAGGACACTGGGGTACCGTTTAGTTGTTAGTGGTTAGTGAGAGAGAAGAGGGTGTAGTTGTTTTACACCTACCCATTGAATCGTTAAAACTCGCTCTGAAATGCGTTGGTCGAATAAAACGGTGGTATTTGTGTTTTTATACAGGCAAGTGACTGTTTACTGCAGGTACGTTTGCCCTGTATCAGGTCTTCGGAAGAACATAAAAATACCTTTTAAGCCTATATTAGATCATTTTCGAGAATAAAAAAGATGGCATTTAAAAAAAAAAAGACAACTTTTAATACGGGTCTATTTGTACTATACTACAAAGTTGACCTTTTAAGACGTGGTTGTTTTAAAGGGACATTCCTGAGTTTGCTGCATTGTAAGATGTTTTCAACTAATAAAATATTTTTACGATTAAACTTACATATTAAATATATTTTCTTGTTTAGAATACCACTGTCTGTATATTCAATGTGTTTTTGATCGTCTTAATATTTGTAAGAAGCCCAAACTGGATTTTGTCTTGAAATAATTTCGTATGTACAATTTAAAAAAAATATATTTTAGGAAATAAAATGAAATTCAACCTAGTACAAATATTAAAACGATCAGAAACACGTTTAATATACAGCCACTAATATTTTATGCAGAAAAATATATTTGGTATGTAATTACAATCGTTAAAAAGTCTCTGTTCGTCAGTAACATCTTAAAAATTGCAGCAAACTCAGGAATATCCCTTTAACCCAGGTCATTTGTAATGATATATCATGTATTGTACATAAGGCTATGTTATGTTTGTAATACACATATGAACTGTATGTTTACGGCTAATAATAAAGTATATAATATAGTCTGTTACTGTACTCAATTAAATTATTTGAAAGAATAAAAATGTGGAGACTTAAGACTGCTTAATAGACTGCAGTACCTTTGATTGATGAACACCGTTTATGCTTATATCCAGTTGCGATTCAAGCACGCTGTACTGGGCACACACTCAGCTAACTGAACTGTCCGTCCTGGACTAAGATTAATGATTAACTGTTAGTGGTTAACCACCAACACCGTTGGCTATAACTAACATTCTACCTAGTCATTTCATTTATGCCTCAGCTATCTGGGCTGTCTGTCCAAAACTGGGGTTACACATTCATTGTTAGTTGTTAATGAGTGACAAGTCGGTATACTGATCACCACAGTCCACCACTGAGCCGTTGAAACACGCCTTGGGAGGGAACCGATACCGAGATGCGAACCAGTACCTACCAGCTATCGTGCTCACTTAACCACGGGACGCCATATAACCGTAAATAAAATGTGTTGAGTGCGTCGTTAAATAAAACATTTCTTTCTTGTTTTGCTTAACCACGGGTTACTGATCCATGTCAGGTTATCTCAGGTGAGATCAGGGGACGACCCTGGAAGTTGCTAGTGTGCAGGTAGGATTAAGAAAATCTCGTGTAAATGCATAATAACACGCGACTTTCTGTGCGCTGCAGGCCTGCACACATACACATACACATTATCAGCTTATATGTCAATCTACCTGAATGAAAGACAGAAACTACGGCCAGGTTCAAACACCAATAATAAACAAACGCAGATAAATATTGCTGCCAAGAGACAACGGGCTGATATATGAAGACTTTAATTTGGTGGTCAAGTCGCGTGCCGTGCATACACGCAGGTCCACCGATGCGTGTCGTGTAATACACATCAACGACTTCGGTGGCGCTGTGGTTAAGCCATATGACTACAGGCTGGTAGGTATAGAGTTCGCAGCCCGGTACCGGCTCTCACCCAGAGCAAGTTTTAAAGACTCAGTGGATAGGTAGGTGTAAGACCAATACACCCTCTTCTCTCTCACTAGCCACTAACAACTAACAATTAACCCTCTGTCCTGGACAGACAGCCCAGAAAGCTGATTTGTGTGCCCAGGATAGCGTGCTTGAACCTTAATTGGATATAAGCACGAAAATATTTTGAAATGAATGAAATATATATCGCGGAAAAAACAGTTTTAGAACTTTATTCTACTTCAGTATAGGCGTTGGAAGCGAGGTCGGGATGAGACGGCAACACTAACCCTCATCTTTGAAGATTATGACCTCCCACCCCCAAGATGAAAAGCGAATTAATATATCGCAAATACAAAATGAAACCATCCTGTCGATATATTATGATAGTGAAATTTTTTTTTCCACTTCATGAAAATATGAGTGATCGTTTTTCCCTGTGGATTCTTCATTTGTAAGAAGAAAAAAAAATCTTATTGGTTCTTTACTACTAAACTTTACAGTAAAGCTACGTTCCCGTAAGCTTGGAAATAAGTTGGCCTATTTTCAAGTTGTAAACTCTCTTGCTTGCGTTCGAAGGAAATATTTTATTTAACGAAACACTCAACACATTTTATTTACAGTTATAATATGGCGTCAGACATATGGTTAAGGACCACACAGATATTGAGAGGAAACCCGCTGTCGCCACTTCATGGTACTAGTATATTCTTTTCGATTCGAAACAAGGGATCTTTTATATGCACCATCCCACAGACAGGATAGTACATACCACGGCCTTTGTTTTACCAGTTGTAGAGCACTGGAAAGAGAAATATTCCAATGGGTCCACCGACGGGGATAGATCCTAGACCGGTCGCGCATCAAGGGCTGGGCTACATCCCGACCCTGTTTGTTTGCGTTCGAGTAAGGTTGTAAGGAAGATGTTTCTCGTTACGTTAAAATGGTGAACATCAATAAAAATGTCAGTGACAAATTAAGCTGTTTATTGTACATAATAGAACAAATGAACCCAACAAACAAAAGTTAAACAATTCGAATAATTGTTTTAAAATGTTTGCAAATTATTAATGCTGTCATTTTCACTATTGAAATGGGAAGAAAAAGTATTCAAAAGTTTGTTCTACCCCATATACAAAGTTTTCAAAAGATCAGTTATTTTCAACGGCACACTGAAAGTACACATTATTTTTATCATCCAAACGGAGTTCAGAGAAACATTTCATTACCATCTTTCTTATACATTTACAAATGGAGGTTGTATTTTTTCCGAGTTTACAAATACGATTTGCAACGCATTTCGGACACAATATACTATTTTTAGATCGGAAAGTATCCTTTTTTTCTGGTTTATTTTACTTAAATTTCAAGAATGTGAATTTCCCTAATTATGCCGAATAGTAATATTTTGTAAATATTTTAAGTATTCTTGTCTAAAAAAAAAAGAGAAAAAATTCTATTAGGTTCGTAATAAGAACATCTTCAGGTCGTACAAAGAACAAAATATTTACTATTTATTTGTTGAGCTATTGATATAGAATTTAGAAATAATAACTTTTCTAACTCTGCGTTCTCAATATTTCAATTTCCAATGATTTATTATTTTTCACACCAAGCAAACAACACGGGTACTATGTTTTTCATTTTATGGTACACGATATATTATATTTGTGATGAATCCGATATTTGAGACTGGACGAATCTCGTTAAAATATAGCATACTGACCAGGGCGTTGCATGCATTGTCCATTAAATACTTGTTCAGTGGCTGATGAAATGAAAACTGCAATGATGTACACGCTGAAACGAAATTACACACTCAGGGGGCAGGAAAAACCCCGCACAACAAAAGCAAATTAAAGAGCGCCTTGAATCGTAAAATATTTATATTCAATTTTTTTATCATTAATTTTAGTCGCCAAAGCAACATCCATAAAGTAGTCAACTGACCAAGACACCATAAAACATGAGCGGACGTGACGTCATGTGGAGCTCTCTTGTCGTGGAGGCAGCTGGGGCAGGGCTGATTGCAGTGAAACTCGATATCCGATATTGGCGCATTCAGGGTAGGTAGCTTTAATGATCACCCCAAAGCAGGTATTCGCTTATTTGTCATGCACGCAGTTGATAAAGGACAAAGTTATTTGAAAATGATGATAATATTTAAAACATAAAAAAATAAAATTTTGTTAGTACGTGCAATAAAAAAGATAACCAAAATTGTTTGGATTGTGAATTTGATAAAGATACATAAATCGAATTTAAATATGTACCCATAAAACAAGGAAATTTGATTAACATTTAAACATTATTGTAATACAAACCTATGTATTAATAATTTTGGATACGTTTGA
This sequence comes from Gigantopelta aegis, assembly GCF_016097555.1. Classification (NCBI taxonomy): domain Eukaryota; kingdom Metazoa; phylum Mollusca; class Gastropoda; order Neomphalida; family Peltospiridae; genus Gigantopelta; species Gigantopelta aegis. The sequence continues at coordinate 68,679,078 of NC_054704.1, forward strand.
TTTAAGTTGTGTTGAGGAAATATGTTTACATTATCCTTGTTCTTTAATATTTAATTTTAAAGCTAAAACAAGTTTTAAGTTCAAGAGTATTTATTGTATCTGTTTTCACGCTTAAAATTACAATATTGAAGATTGATTACGGTAAAGAAAGAAACAAGTGATTCATGTACATATTTCAAACAGTATTATATGTACTTTTTGTAATTTAATAATAGGTTTTCAGTTGTAAATGTACGTTTGTGGACAAAACTATACTAATAAATCCACGATGAAAAACAACAACAATCCTTATATTTAACAGTGAATGTTAAATATATAAAAATACTTTTCTTTTGTCTTTTGCTATTATCATGATCCGTAATTACGTAATTTTGTGCGTAAAACAGATACCAAATACATGTTTTGTGAATTTGGCCCCAGATCTTCGTTTTCAAAATACATTCGTCATAGAAAATTATAAACATAATAATGAATATACACTTATTCATATTATTTAAAATAAACAATGTATTAATGGGGCGGGACGTAGCCGAGTGGTAATGCGTTCGCTTGATGCGCGGACGGTCTAGGATCGATCCCCGTCGGTGGAACTATTGGGCTATTTCTCGTTCCAGCCAGTGCTCCACAACTGGCGTAACAAAGGCTGTGGTATGTACTATCCTGTCTGTGGGATGGTGCATATAAAAGATCCCTTGCTGCTAATCGGAAAGAGTAGCCCATGAAGTGGCGACAGCGGGTTTCCACTCTCGATATATGTGTGGTCCTTAACCATATGCCTGACGCCATATAACTGTAAATAAAATGTGTTGAATGCGTCGTTAAATAAAACATTTCCTTCTTCCAACATACTAATATTATCAACGAATGTATATTTAACTATCTGCATTACACTTTAATTACAATTTACAATATATCGATGTATAAATATAAGTAAATTACTAGGAGCAGATTAATACGTTATTGTGACAGCATCTGCCAAAACACAGCTTGTCAATGTGATACTTTGAATATCGTCTGGTGTGTTGATAATCTATGTTTAATTGAAAAAGACATGATTGTGGTGTGTAGGTTATTGTGTACTGATAAACTCGTGACAACACAGTGTGTGCACATTACACCTGGAATTCCATTGATCATTATAGTTTAACAGTGTGTGGGAGACCAGTCTGGTGCACTTGCACGAACAGTCTAGTGCGCTTACACTTACAAAATGTATATAAATAAAAAAAGAAACCCAAGAACAAAACAACCAAAAAAACACCCAAACCAACCAAAAATATAAACAAAAACTACAATAAACACCCTAAAAACCCCCAAAGCAACAACATAACATCAACAACAATAAAAATACCCCCCCTCCAGCAATTCCAAAAAAAACAATAAAAAAAATATATTCATTTTTCTTTTGTCAGTGCGTTTTTGCGACAATTCCTTAAGGATACGTAATTTTAAAATTTCCAAAACACTAATACCGGTATTCAATATTAAAAAGAAACATGATAGAAAAGAAGCAAAACCCCAAACAAACCACCACCACCCCCACACACACACCCCCCCCCAAACAAAAAAACCCCACCCAAACAAAAAAACCCCACAACAAAACAAAACAACACCTACGTCTATTTAATTCAACGTATTTTCATTTAAAGCAAAATATTTTCTCTGAACTAATGTTCTATGTATACAACCGATGGCAAAAAACCCCATACTTATACAACTCGGTAGGCACACCAGTACCTTTTCCCCACAAGAGAAAATATGCTTCTTGTAAAGAATGTTTTAAACAAAGGCACAGCAGAAATACATATATTACACAATGAAGGAAATGTTTTATTATTTAACGACGCACTCAGCACATTTTATTTACGGTTATATGGCGTCGGACATATGGTTAAGGACCACACATATACTGAGAGATGAAACCCTCTGTCGCCACTTCATGGGCTACTCTTTTCGATTAGCAGCAAGGGATCTTTTATATGCATCATCCCACAGACAGGATAGTACATACCACGACCTTTGTTACACCAGTTGTGGAGGACTGGCTGGAACGAGAAATAGCCCAATGGACCCACCGACGGGAATCGATCGTAGATCGATCGCGCATCAGACGAGCGCTGTACCACTGGGCTACGTCCCGTCCTCTACATTACACAATCACTTGTAGTAAAACGACAAAACATTAGACACGCGTAAATTAAAGGGACATTCCTGAGTTTGCTACAGTTTTTAAGATGTTATCGACTAATAGAGACTTTTTAACGATTGTAATTAAAGGGACATACCCTAGTTTTTAAACACTAAGGCATATTTTTGACTATTATAGCCGTTCTTGATAACTGAAATCATATTTTACTTAGATTTTATTGTTTAAATTATCCATTTCCGTACATTCGAAGTGTTTTTGGTCATCCTGGTGTTTTTAATATCACAAAATGCATTTCTCATATTTTTAAAAAACGCACGTGCATCTGAGAAGTAACAGTTATGGAGTCGAGGTTTAGTCTATTTTAAAGGGTATTACACCATTTCAAAATCACAGACTCATGTTTCACTCTACTGTAACTTTATCCAAATATGTTACAGGTTTATAGATTAACTAAACTTAATGTGAAATTTCATGGGCTGAAACTAGGGTCTGCCCCTTTAAATATACAGACATCGATATTCTAAACAAGAAAATATATTTAATATGTAAGTTTAATCGTAGAAATATTTTATTAGTCGGAAACATCTTACAATGCAGCAAACTCGGGAATGTCCCTTTAAGAGAAACATCTTACAATGCAGCAAACTCGGGAATGTCCCTTTAAATATCAAATATATTTTTCTGCATAAAATATTAGTGGCTGTATATTAAAAGTGTTTCTGATAATTCCAATATTTGTATTAGGTTAAATTTCATCTGATTTCCTAAAATATAGTTTTTTCGTATGTACGAAATTATTTGAAGACAAAATCCAGTTTGGGTTTCTTACAAATATTAAGACAACCAGAAACACATTGAATATATAGACACCAATACTCTAAACAAGAAAATATATTTATTACGCAAGTTTAATCGTAGAAATATTTTATTAGTAGGAAACATCTTACAATGCAGCAAACTCAGGAATGTCCCTTTTAAGCATGTACGACTGCATTTGTTCGGAAGGCATATCCCATATTACTTGTAAACAGGACGATATACGTTTGTATTTCTACTGTAGGGCCGTAACCAGTAGCGAGGTGGGTGGGTTAGGGTGTGTGAGAGGGGTAAATAGGATGAGAAATACAAAAGGTACCCTTTTAGTTTAACATTTCCTCTCTTTTTTGTGCATAGCTGTTGAAGAATGTACACTAGTCATCTATGTTTCTTTTTATGTCCCGTCACCTTCATGTTAATTTAGGCTATGATACGATCCTGTTCTGTAACTATATACTTATAGGTAGTACTAAACCAAATAACTGGGTGGGTCAAAGTTCGAGGTGCACCCAACGTTTGATAGAGAAGTGAATACCACAAGTTCTGTGATTGGTGATAAATGTGAGTGTGTTGGTTGAAAAAAAAGTTTCATCTGGGTTAAAAAATATGCAATTTTATTTCATCTAGTACCACTGAGTCAAGTAGCATTGAAACCTGTAAAAAAAAAAGTACTCGAATTTTGTGCGGAAGTAGGGTAGTGATAGTCTCAGAGCAGCTTGACACCATTTTTTTTTCTGATTCACTTTAAGAGTGAGGGGTGGTAGTATTTATATCCGTGGCGTTTATGTCGATTTATACGCTGCAGGTAGGAGTTTTGGCCACATATGTTACTATTGTCGTCAATGGGATTTGATTTGGTAGTATACACCCTGTACTATATACTTTTGGTTTCATAGCAATTGCCATGTAACCCTTTTGTTTAGTCGTCTGTTTAATTCATTTATTAAAAATCAATTATTTTTAGATGAATCGTTATTTGAAGTAACCACATCGCGTCTTCTGTCATCTCTGTAATCACTAATCCGGGCACCTCTTAATTAAGGAATCTTTTTGCACTACAGACTGACGAGCACCAGGTTAGTTCTCGTGCACTGGACAACGTGGGAAAAAGCGATCCAATACTGGTCTAGTACTTGTGTTTTGTTTAACGTCACCACTAGAGCACATTGATTTATTAATCATTGGCTATTGGATGTCAAAACATTTGGTAATTTTGACATATAGTCTTAGAGAGGAAACCGATACATTTTTCTATTAGTAGCAAGGTATATTTTATATGCACAATCTCACAGACAGGACAGCACATACCACGGCCTTTGGTATACCAGTCGTGGTGCACTGGCTGGAACGAGAGAAAGGCCAATAGGCCCATAAACGGCGATCGATCCTAGACCGACCACGCATCATGCGAGCAATTTACCACTGGGCTACTAATTACTACTATAACTAATACTGCTGATGCCTAATACTATTACTACCACCATCACCACCATATTATTATGTACTACTACTACCACCACCACCACTACTACTACCACTACTACCACCACCACCACTACTACTACCACCACCACCACTACTACTACCACTACTACCACCACCACCACCACCACTACTACTACCACTACTACTACCACCACCACCACTACTACTACTACCACTACTACCACCACCGCCACCACCACTACTACTACCACTACTACCACCACCACCACTACTACTACCACCACCACCACCACTACTACTACCACTACTACCACCACCACCACTACTACTACCACTACTACCACCACCACCCACCACCACTACTACTACTACTACCACCACCACCACCGCCACCACTACTACCACTACTACCACCACCACCACTACTACTACCACTACTACCACCACCACCACCACCACCACTACTACTACCACCACCACCACCACTACTACTACTACTACTACCACCACCACCACCACCACCACTACTACTACCACTACTACTACTACTACTACTACTACTACTACTACTACTGCTACCACCACCATCGCCACCATACTACTACTACCACCATCACCACTACCATCATCACTATACTACTACTACTACAACTACTACTACTACCACCACCATACTACTACTACTTCTACTACTACTATTACCACCACCACCACTACTACTACCACTACTACCACCACCACCACCACCACCATCATACTACTACCACCACTACTACTACTACTACCATCACCACCATACTACTACTACCACTACTACTACTACTACTACCACCACCACCACCACTACTACTACCATCACCACCATACTACTACCACCACTACTACTACTACTACCACCACCACCACCACCACCACCACTACTACTACCACTACTACCACCACCACCACCACTACTACTACCACTACTACTACCACCACCACCACTACTACTACCATCACCACCATACTACTACCACCACTACTACTACTACCACCACCACCACCACCACTACTACTACCACTACTACCACCACCACCATCATACTACTACCACCACTACTACTACTACTACCATCACCACCATACTACTACTACCACTACTACTACTACTACCACCACCACCACCACCACTACTACTACTACCATCACCACCATACTACTACCACCACTACTACTACCATCACTACCATACTACTACCACCACTATACTACTACTACTACTACCACCACAACCATCATACTACTACCACCACTACTACTACCATCACCACCATACTACTACTACTTCTACTACTACTATTACCACCACCACCACTACTACTACTACTACAATCATCACCACTACCATCATCACTATACTACTACTACATCTACTACTTCTACTACTACTACCACCATACTACTACTTGTACTACTATTACTACTACTACTACCACCACCACCACTATACTACTACTACTACTACCACCACAACCACCAGCCCACCACCACAACCAACACCATACTACTACTACTACCACCACCATACTACTGCTGCTTCTTATACTACTACTACTTCTACTACTACAACTACTACCATACTACTACTTGTACTACTTCTACTACTACTACCACCACCACTATACTACTACTACTACTACCACCACAACCACCAGCCCACCACCACAAGCAACACCATACTACTACTACTACTACTACCACCACCATACTACTGCTGCTTCTTATACTACTACTACTTCTACTACTACAACTACTACCATACTACTACTTGTACTTTCACCACTACCATACTACTCTTACTGCCACAACCATACTACCGGGTACTATTACTACCAACGCCATACTACTACTGCCATTACTACAACAATAATTACTACTACTACCACGACCACTATTACTACTACCACTACTACTACTGCTACTACTACTATTAAAATAACTACTACTACCACTACTACCGCCACCACCACTACTAAGCCTACTACTTGTAATATTACTTCTACTACAATACTGTTACTATTAATATAACTACATGCACGGTTATTGCCACATCTCTCTGACACATACTGGGATAGCGTCACCATCAACTCTGACATGCCGGGGGCAGTCTGTCACCTCAAAATGTTACTTCTGATTCACTTCCGCCCAGATGAACCTCGATCACCCCCGGGGACTCTGATTATGATTAAAAACATAACTCTCGACAAAACATAGTAAACCTATTTGAAGGTAATTATGGAATGTGCAAAACTGTAAATGGATAAAAACGACACTTCCGCATGTAATAACCACTTGCCCGCATATATTTTGCCGCGACTTCTTTTTCTAGTGTACAAACTTCCGCAGGCGTGCATGCGCCGGCACGCGCCAGGTGAATAGTCTTGACACCATGGATGTAATTGTTTAAGAAAAATCCCGCGTGTTGGACCCGTGACCATTTCACGATGGTTGCAAACTAATTTGTTCTTTTCAGATTGATATATCCTGCAGAAGTCGGAAGACTGGAAGTTCAAATATTATATGGAATTATAATAGAGGTCGGAATATGCGTTTCTAAGAAAGATGTTTTGAACATGCACAAGTCAGAAAGAAAGAAATGTTTGACGACACCTTAGGGCATTTTAAACTACTGATATTTGATTTTGTGTCTAACAGATGACTATCTCGACACTTGGTCAAAAGAGAGAGAAAGAGAGAGAGAGAGAGAGAGAGAGAGAGAGAGAGAGAGAGAGAGAGAGAGAGAGAGAGAGAGAGAGAGAGAGAGAGATAGATAAAGAGAGGGAGAGGGAGAGAGAGAGGGGGGGGTTGGTGGAGAGAGATTGAGAGAGTGAGAGAGAAAGAGTGAAGGAGAGAGAGAGAGAGAGAGAGAGAGAGAGAAAGAGAGAGAGAGAGAGAGAGAGAGAGAGAGAGAGAGAGAGAGAGTGAGGGAGAGAGAGAAAGAGTAAAGTTAGTTTTATTTAACGACGCCCCTAGAGTACATTGATTTTTTTATCTTATCATCGGCTATTGGATGTCAAACATATGGTCATTCTGACACTGTTTTTTTTTAGAGGAAACCCGCTGTCGCCACATAGGCTACTCTTTTACGACAGGCAGCAAGGGATCTTTTATTTGCGCTTCCCACAGGCAGGATAGCACAAACCATGGCCTTTGTTGAACCAGTTATGGATCACTGGTCGGTGCAAGTGGTTTACACCTACCCATTGAGCCTTGCGGAGCACTCACTCAGTGTTTGGAGTCGGTATCTGGATTAAAATTTCCATGCCTCGACTGAGATCCGAACCCAGTACCTACCAGCCTGTAGATCGATGGCCTAACCACGACGTCACCGAGGCCGGTAGAGAAAAAGTGAGAGAGAGAGAGAGAGAGAGAGAGAGAGAGAGAGAGAGGAGAGAGAGAGAGAGAGAGAGAGAGAGAGAGAGAGAGAGAGGAGGTGGAGAGAGATAGACTGAGAGAGAGAATGAAGGAGAGAGGCCGTGGTATGTGCTATCCTGTCTGTGGGATGGTGCATAGGCCTATAAAAGGTCACTTGCTACTAATGATAAAATGTAGCGGGTTTCCTCTCTAACACTATGATAAAATTATCAAATATTTGACATCCAATAGCCGATGATTAATGAATCAATGAGCTCTAGTGGTGTCGTTACACAAAACATTTTTTTTTTGGTGATTGTCGGGCACTTGTCGTATCAATGTATGAGACGGCCCCTGGAAGACGGAATGGCTCAGTGGGCGATCATGTTACGCAACGTCACGATATAGGCCGGCGAACTTAGAATTCTGCTGTCCGAAGTTTGCCGAAGCTCAGCTGAATGTGGGTGCTGTCGGGTTTCTTTGTGTAGTGTGTGTATTAGTGATTAATATCTGAATGTTTTTTAATCAATTCACTCGAAAATGGTCTATGTAAATGTATTTGACGTCAAACATAGGATTGTTGTGGTATTAGAGCGGAAATCTTTGATTACTTTTTGGTGGTCGGCGATTGCCGAAACATTACATAGCTTGGTCTCTGACTGTAGGCCTAATGACATCGTATTTATGTCCAAATGTCCGTCTAGCTCTCTTACAGTCAGAGTACTCGGGCTACTATCCTGTCTGTTTATACATTAAAAAAATCATTTGCTGCTAATACAAAACGTAGCGGGTTTTATCCGAGACTACAGTTTTAAAATGACCAAATGTTTGACTTCAAATCTCCCATGATTAATAAATCAATGTACTCTAGCGGTATCGTTAAACTTTAAGTTAACAATATGGACATACTTGAAAATAATGCTTCTTGTCAAATTGGCCAGGTTTTCGGCAAATGATTGAAAGTCAAATTAGGACACGCGCTAATTGCGACCTGCCACAGACATGCGCGTTACGATGTGTCAAAGGTCACCATGCTAGTAATTACCAGTTGTATTAACAGAAACTAAAAAAGAGTGTCAAATCAAACAAACAAAACGAATATTGACAAAACAAGTGTGAATGAGTAATGTCCTATCTGGCTGCTTGCTGCACCACTTTACAGGTGTATAATTAAAACAGGTGATTTACGATGTCCACTCGCAGGTCACGTGGCTCTCAAATTAAACTTTGACCCTCTCGCCAGATTGAGATGTACGGAGAATGGAGTTATCAAAAGAAATCATTGAATCTGTAATTGTGCCAAGTGATTTTTCTTCTTATTTCCTTCGCAGAAAACTGGCTTTCTTTGTTTTCGTCACTGTTGTGATTTATCGCCCACACAAAATACGAAACTCCATCCTGTAACAACTTTGCTTCGAGACGGGATAACCACTACCACCACCACACGTATTACCGTGTATCGCCTTTTCCCCCGGGTATTACACTATCACGCCAATTTCATCCAGTGACCAAATAGCGCTTTGGTTTTAGGGTATCTGCAGAACAGAACAGAACAGAACAGAACAGAACAGAACAAAACTTTATTCAACTCAGATCACCAAACTGTGATGCATTGAGGTGGTTTACAAACATGTTATACAGACAGCTGCAGTAAACGCTTGACAAAATATATATATATACACACATATAAGATACACATAATACACAATAGGTATAATAATACGCAAACGTTTCGTCGTCACATATCTGCAAAAGTAGAAATTCCATTTACTATTATAGAAATAGAAGAAAAAAAAACCCAAACAAAAAACACTTTTACCTTACATAAAAACTGTAAGAGGTGGTTTATTTGCATTACAATATTTATGGGGGAATGATATATGCACACATGCTCGAATAATAATATAATTACTCAATACATGTCGGTTTTGTTGAAGTGATAAGTTTATTACCATTCTAAGCTTCATCATCACAAATACAAGAAAGTAACATTCGAAAATTCCTCGCAGAATGTTTATACAATATACGAAGTTTTGAACATAGCATCCTTACTCAAAACAAGCTTACATAGCATCCAGTAACAACGTGCAACTTTCCCAAACATCACATTTACCGACTGGAAAGTACTATTTTAAAATAGAGTAGTTTAAAATTGAAACGTAAAAAAACCCCTGGTGGAACCAGGGTGAGGTTATATTTTCTACCTTTATAACAATAAATACCATTAGATATTTCTCGCTCCACCCAGTGCACCACGACTAGTACATCAAAGGCCGTGGTATGTGCATATAAAAGATACCTTGCTGCTAATCGAAAAGAGTAGCACATGCAGTGGTGACAACGGGTCTCCTCTCTCAATATATATGTGGTCCTTAACCATGTGTCCGACGCCATATAACCGTAAATTAAATGTGTTGAGAGCGTCGTTAAATAAACCATTTCCTTCCTTTAAAAAACCCCAAAATACCATTAGATTTTAAAACCACGAATCACTAGTTTAAAGATGACCGTTTGCCTCATATATTATAACAAACATGGCTTTGAATGGCATAGAGAAAGGTTATTTATTTAACAATAAATGTTAACTAGTTCCATTTTATGAACATATTTGTCAATAAAAAAAAACTTTAAGTCTAACATTTCGTAACATACAATGTAATTCATGACACCTATCCATTACCAGAACATTGCTACATAATCAACGTAAGTCAAAATTCGCCGGGATTAGAAGTTATTTACAAAATGAGCATCTTGCAGAGTAGGTATAGTATATTACGTATAGTTTATTAGGTTTAAGCCTTCCGGCTTATAGACGTACATTTTACATACAAATCAATAACATTTGACAAGTGGTGCATATATGGAGGACGGAGAATTAAATATGCTGAGAACGTAAACATAATGCATTTTTAAGATATTTACCAATATTACTTAATTCTTTTGTGTTTTAAACAGACAATAATTGCACAAGTTTAAGCACAGATGGTTTGCGCCAGTAGTATTTCTTAATATATATTGAACGTAATTGCATGTACAATGGACATTTCGAAATAAAGTGATATTCATCCTCTGTATCATTCTGATTACACATATGACATTCCCGTTGCGACCTTTCAGTACCATAATATCTACCTTGTTCAACAAACAACTGGTGAGAAGAAACACGAACTTTTGTTATAAGAGTAGTGTAACAATCTGGCATTGCTATTCTAAGGCAGTATTGCAAACAAAACGTATCTATTAAATGCTTATATGCATTACATTACGTTTTCTAGCACAGAGTCTATCTCTTGAATAAAGTTATCAGTTAAACGTATTTGTACACTTTTAAAAAAGATCTCAGTACTATTAATATGCTCATTATACCAAATATGTCCAAAACCTAGCACATACCACGGCCTTTGATGTACCAATCGTGGTACACTGGCTGGAGCGAGAAATAGCCCAATGGGCCCACTGCCGGGGATCGATCCCAGATCGACCGTGTATCAAACGAGCGCTTTACCACTGGGCTACGTCTCGCCCCCTAATTTGATAAAAGCACGAAAATAAGTTGAAATGAAAAAGTGTGAGTAAGTTATTTTCGTATTCATCGAATCACCTCAGTGGATCCATTCTCTGTTGCTTTTTTTCGCAGTGGTCCAGTGCACCACGACTGATATATAAAATGTTAAGGTATGTGATGTCCTGTCTATGGGAAAGTGCATATAAAAGATCTTTTTCAACTAATGGAAAAATGTAGCTGGTTTCCTCTAAAAAGTAGTTTGTTTTATTCAACGACGCCTCTAGAGCACATTGATTTTTTTTTTTTTATCTTTATCTTATCTTTTATCTTATCATCGGCTATTGGACGTCAAACATTTGGCCATTCTGACATATTTCTTCAGAGGAAACCCGCTGTCGCCACATAGGCAACTCTTTCCGATAATCAGCAAGGGGTCTTTTATATGCACTTTCCTACAGACAGGCGATCACATACCACGGCCTTTGATGAACCAGTTGTGGACCACTGGTTGGAACGGAAAATAGCCCAAACTGCGGGTTTCCTCTAAGGACTACGAATAAAAAAATACCAAACGTTTAACATCAAGTAGACGATGATTAATAAATCAATGTACTGATGTCCAGGGGCGTGCGCAGGACAATTTTGCAGGGGGGGGGGGGGGGGTCGAGGTGTCTGGCGAAGCCCGACACCGCGAGCGTCGCATGCGCGAAGCCCGTGGCTGGGGGTCTGGGGGGATATGAAATTTGTTTTCGCCTTGAGCAGGGGTGGGGTGGGGGGTTCGATGTCTGGATGTCGGTTAACAAAACAAACTTTCAAACCTTTCTCATATTCAGGTAATTCTAGATTGAAATATTTATTTCAGATATAAAATAAAAAAGGAAGGTAGACGACAAATTCTTTGATAACATAAATGGTAGCATTGTTGCAGTCAATATAAACACTTAAGACAACGCTTCATTTCGGGTTAACCACAATTCTTTAAAAAAAAAAAAAAAGCTACATGGACAAACGTGACAGTAAAAACACCAGGCCAACCATATACACCCTAGATTAGTTTATTATTGCGCTGAAACCACCAGGATCAGAAGGTGATTACTGTACGTGTGAGCAGGGGAAACATCACACAGTGCCAGCCCCATGGTGCTCGCGGCCCACGTGGGCAAACACAATGACACGGGCTCCATACGGCGCGGGGGTGGGGCATATCGACGAAATCCATTTACAGCGCCACCTAGCCCCGGGCGCCACACTTGATTAGGAATCTTGTGGTTTACATGTAATTTAATAGGCTGTGGATTTGCTCGGGGTGGCTGCGATCAGAATAATAATAAAAAAAAGTAATTGGCGAGAGTTAAAAATTGGTCGATCATTGTGTCTAATATGCATGCATGTTTGTCTTGTCACATCAAATTAGAAGCTGTGTTGAATTGTGTAGTTTGGTTTTGTTGAAGGTGATCCGTTTATTATTATCTTCGTCGTCGTCATCAACATCGTCGTCATCAACGTCATCACAATCACCACCACCACGATCATCATCATCATCATCATCGTCGTCGTCGTCGTCGTCATCATCATCATCATCATTGTTGTCGTCAGCATCATCATCATAATCATCGTTGTCATCATCATCATCATCATCATCGTTGTCGTCAGCAGCATCATCATCATCATTGTCGTCAGCATCATCATCATCATCCCCACCACGACGACGACGACCGCAATCATCATTATCATCATCATCAGCAGCAGCATCATCATCATCCTTATCATTATCATTCATCACTATCATCATCATCATCATCATCAGCAGCATCATCATCACCACCACCACGACAACCTTTACCATCACCAGAAACACTAGTACTAGTAGTAGCAGTTGGAGCGCCGGTGACTGCTGCGTTAACGCGGCGTCGGTGGTAATAACAGAGATAGCAGTAACAGCAATGACAGCAGTAACCTGGTAGCACTGAATTCCATATTTATTGTCCAGTGATATACTGACCAAAATTAAGTACGATTATTATCCGTGCATTTACCCCAATCCGATTTTTGGAGCTTTTTTAATATTAATTTTATAGACCTCTGCCGTAATCATTTCATTCTTTCCTTCTTTTATTCGTTTTCAGGCACGTCCCTACCTGGTCACACCACTGGTAAGGCCAGTGATGTGGTCCTGAAAGGAAGGTCTTAATCATTGACATACCTCAAGTCTCGGTATCATATGGTTTCATTTATGCCACTGAAAGTTAAAACAGGTAATGAGCATTGGTCATGATCATTGTTCATTACGAAACCCCAAATTCCACTTTTCTTAGCCAGACCATCCTCTTCTAAATTAAAGGGATATTCCTGAGTTTCCTGCATTGTAAGATGTTTTCGACTAATAAAATATTTCTACGATTAAACTTACATATCAAATATATTTTCTTGTTTAGAATATCAGTGTCTGTATATTCAATGTGTTTCTGGTCGTCTTAATATTTGTAAGAAGCCCAAACTGGATTTTGTCTTCTAATTTAGGAAATAAAATGAAATTTAACCTAGTACAAATATTAGAACGATCAGAAACACATTTTATATACAGCCACTAATATTTTATGCAGAAAAAATATATTTGATATGTAATTACAATCGTTAAAGAGTCTCTGTTACTCGATAACATCTTAAAAATTGCAGCAAACTCAGGAATGTCCCTTTAATAAAGCTATTGTCCATTGATAATGTACAACAGCTAAAAACACTGTAAGTATTTACTAGGGGCAACCACGCAGAGACATGATAATATATAAGTGGATTATATACATTCTCTTTATTATATATACTCTTTATTATATTGATAATTATTATCACATTTTATATTGAATATTTTCATCACTTTCCATACAATGTAAATTATTTTCCCGTTTTCATGATATATGTATTATATTTCAATGTTTGTAATGCCTATGAACTGTACGTTTACGGTTAATAAGTCAAAATTACGTAATGTTTGGCATCCGATGATTAATAAATCAATGTGCTCTAGTGGTGTCTTTAAAAAACCCAAAGTGTTTTTCATGCAAATGCCACTTAATGTCAAAAAGCATTATTTGAAGATCATTATTCATTTTCAAACCCCAAATTACACTCTTCTCAAAATGATGTCTTTATTAACAGGGGCAATAAGCGTTTAGGTTAAATGAATAAATAAGTACAAAAAAAATAACAAAAAAAAAATAACAGGAGGATTAATCATACATATTAACTAAAATTTTACGGCCACACTTCTGGGTGTCATTCATTATGTGTCTGATGACGTCAGTGTAACCGACAACCGCCTCTTGACAACCATCCCAGAATCGGTACGTGTAAGCTGATTATAGACCAACCGCCATATATGTAACAAACTCAAGTGGAGCAGAAATAATATAATTTACACCACTGGCGTTAAAATCAATTTTTAGGCAAAGACATTGCGAATTGTTACCAGCTTCAAAGAACACGACAAAAAAGGAGAAGACCCTGACTAAATAAAGACCACTGTTGTGGGCGTGTCCACATTTGTCCACTTTCGTACTGGACATCTTCATTAGAGCACGTTGGGCCCGTGGCCACTGGCATGCTTCACAATCCGGTCAGCTCGAAAACGCGGACACAAAAGAGCTGATCAGCGGTGTTGCTCGGCGTTACTTTGAAATGATTGTCCGTGCCCCAATAAGCTTAAAGTCGTACATGTCATAACATTTACTTTCAACGACAATGATCTTTTCAAACCCCTTTCTTAACTGTCATTATTATTTCTGAAGGTACAAACGAATGTCAGGCATGCAAATATTTGAAAGAAAAAATTGGTTTAGTTTATAAAATATTCCTGGATGTTTTGATTTCGAGAGCATAGAACGTCCGGTGAAAACAGTGTCCTAAAACTAATAAAGACATAATTTAAAGACAAAATGGAAGTTTTTCCAATTTTATTTGTTTATGTCAATGTACACATTTACATTGGTACTGGAACACAGTCATTAGTAGCCTAGGTATAGGGGCGGGACGTAGCCCAGTGGTAAAGCGTTCGCTCGATGCGCGGTCGGTTTGGGATCGATCCCTGTCGGTGGGCCTGTTGGGCTGTTTATTGCTCCAGCCAGTGTACCACGACTGGTATATCCCAGGCCGTGGTATGTGGTATCCTGTCTATGAGATGGTGCATATAAAAGATCCCTTGCTGCTAATCGAAAAGAGTAGCCCATGAAGTTTCCTCTCGCAATATCTGTGTGGTCCTTAACCATATGTTCGACGCCATATAACCGTAAATAAAATGTGTTGAGTGCGTCGTTAAATAAAACTTTTCATTCCTTCCCTTGGTATATATATTGAATAAATTTATCTTAAAGCACATTAAAACATGCATGAAATATTGTTTATTTTTTTCTTCCTCACATGTTCATTCTTTTGTAATTTGACATATATTTTCACACAGTCAATATATTTGTTAGCCTTATGTTACTCTGGTAGTGTTAGATTTATATTTTATGAATATAAAACTGTCCAGAACCTACATGCGAAATCAGCAATATAATTATAATCATCGTATTACTGTAAAAACAAATGTGCATATATTTTATTTTAAATACGAATTTGTATTATTTTATTTGGAATTTTTAGTCACATACATTTTTCATTGATTTTCATATGCATCCAGCACAGGATAGGTTTTAATGTTCACATTCAGAGCAAGCTGTTGTAGCACACGCCTGTCATGGGCGCAGGTGTCACTCTTGCCGGCTCCTCCGTCCAGAACAGGACATATGCACTCATAATTAGTGATCTTTTAAATACCACTACACCAAAACAAAAGTCAAGAAAAACAACAAAATATATATTTGTAAGTATGTAAACAGAGTAAACACATGTATAAACTTTATTAAGGAAATTAATTAAATAAATCAAAGGCAGACAGACGTATCAGTTCAGATTCCAGTATTATAATATTCTATGAATTCAGTTAAAATTTCTTTAGAGGGACTGTCCCGAGTTTCAACGTCTAAAAATACGCATTAAATATATTTTCTTGTTTAGAATATCCCCTGCGCGTGCTGTAACCTCACCGTAGTGCAGGGGTGTAACATTCTCTTTGAGAATGGCCAATACAGCACAAATTGAAATTTTGAGTAAAAGTCCGTATCTATCTGTGATATTTGTATTTTTGCACAGTTCTTTACACTGTTTTTATTTAAATCTTGAACTTATATATTGATGTTGATCATCACCTTATTTGTTTACATTACCATAGTTTGACACCCAATAGCCGATGTATTTTTCGTGCTGGGGTGTCGTTAAACATTCATTCATTCATTCTTTGTTTAGAATATCAGTGTCTGTATATTCAGTGTGTTTCTGGCAGTCTTAATACTTGTAAAAAGAGAAATATTTTAGGAAATAAAATGAAATTTAACCTAATACAAATACTAGAACGATCAGAAACACATTTAATATACAGCCATTAATATTGTATGCAGAAAAATATATTTGATATGTAATTACAGTCGTTAAAAGTCTCTATTAGTCGATAGCATCTTAAAAATTGCAGCTATTGGTTCTCTCAATAAATATCTGCAATAAGGCAATAATTGCTTTGCAATTCCACAGATCTGTCTTAATAGTTTCTAGTCGTGATCGTAGTAAAAATGGTCTCAACGTGATATTTACTGGTAAAATACCACCCCTCGTGTTTTACGATCATTCAAGGGCCGCCAATAAACCCGAGGTCAAAAAACCAGTGAACCTTTTAAACACAACCCAGCAAAGGCTAACACATTTACCCCGTGGACTGCCACAGTTAACTAACTGCCGTATACACACTGATTGGGACCCCCGTAGTGGCCCCTACCACGACCCGTGCCTTCGCTCGGCTAAAATAACTTTTGTTCAAAACAGATCCAAGGGTCACAAAAATGTTGTGCGGCAAAATCTGTTGGAACAGATGGGAATTGGCGGCCGGCTCAAATGGACATACTTTTCATTAACGGTTTATTTTAGCCCTTTCGGGAATTCTTTTTCAGTCTTTCGTTCGACCATACCACAAGCAATCTGTCAATACTTTTTTTTTAAAGGCAGTCTTCGATTTCACGCGATCGTTATTATGCAGCGAAAGGTGTCCTATAATTTGTCGCAACAGTCATAAACAAATTGGTGGACATGTTTGAACGCCATGGGGTCGCTTATGACTAAGATGGTTATGATGGGCTATTAACACGGATTATAAGGCCAGGACATGTCATAAAGAGATTATAAACGGCGAAAATGACCAACCAGCAACTCGGGGTGTTTGGGCTGAGATAATTTACACAAAAAGCTTTATTAACAACGCAACTGTTCTTACTGTCAACTATTCATAACACGTGGACGCCCAAAGCTCGAAATGACAAGTAATCTCCTAAAAAAAAAAATCTTGTTTATTTTATTTTATTTTATTTATTTTATTATTTATTTATTTATCTATTTATTTATTTATTTACTCATATATATATATATATATATATATATATATATATATATATATATATATATATATATATATATATATATGTGTATGTGTATGTGTATGTGTATGTGTATGTGTATGTGTATGTGTATGTGTATGTGTGTGTCTGTTATAGTTCCGCACTGTTAAGTATAGTAATATTTTTCATTGCTACTCTTGAATTTTTATATTATTGTTGATCATCACTTCATTTTAACATTTACCTTAGTATAACACCCAATAGCCGACGCAATTTTCGTGCTAGGGTGTCATTAAACATATATTCATTCATACATACATTTTTAATGTTGATGAGTTTTTAAAAACTTTACGCAATAAAGAAACTTCAACTTGAAAAACCACAACAACCCCCGCACCCCCCCCCCCCCCGCAACCCCCCCTCAAAACAAAATAACCGTGCAAAAAAGACGATGAACTGTTAAGTATTCAACTGAAAAAAAAACCAAGTAACAAAAACAAAAGCAATAAAACAGAAAGACAAAAAAAAAAAAAAAAAAAAAAGAAGAAGAAAAAAGTATAAATAAATGTAACATTACGCACAGATCCAAATAATGAGACTGCTGGGATGCGAGCCCCAATTCATACTCCGAAATACCTCGAATATTCAGTTTTTAACGAATGTATACAGGCTATTTGTAACATATAACATCTTGGTCTGCTGATAATTTTTCGATTAAATTATCTTTTTATAATGCGTGTTAGTTTTCTTTGGAAACCTATTGGTGCACATTTTAAAATAACACACTCCCTAGTAAAATCCTGCATCCGCCTCTGGTTACAAGCACATCAATGATAAGCGCTCAACTATATCAATACGTCTTATTATTATTTCTGTTTTTTGGTTCAGACTATTGTGAATAGTACACATGTTCATGTATCTCGTTTTGCAAAAGTATAGCATATCTTTTGCACATAAACACCAATAATACCTCGATAAATAAATTAATCTGTTGGAGCCACGCGACCACGCTCGTGTACCGTTCAAGGATTGTCATCAGAATACTTGGCTGTCCCTATTTTGTCCTGATTTACGACCCCGAAAGCTTTTGTCCAAGCACAACGCGACCTGCCCCGGAACACCCCGCGCGACTTGCTCAGGACAAACGCCGTCTGGCCCCCTTCTTGTACGTATACGTCTTACTGCGTTTTTAAAGTCAAATAAACATCACGGTAAGGAGTTGGGCCTGTTCGAAGACAACACTCCTGTTGAATAAATCAGTTAATAAAGGCTCGTTCAGACTGTTTGCTTTGTGGGTAGGTAATAAATCTCGTATATACACTGTACAAATTATATTCTATAACAAACGTAGAGAAATAATATGTAGAAAGGGCAGTTTCTTAAGAGGTAACAGATATGTCGCAGAGTGTTGTATTGAAACCAAAAAAAAAAGCGTCGCCCTATCCTCGGAAATAAGCACTCAGGAAATACATTTAACGCCAACACGAGGTATTGTCGTGGTGAACATAAAACGACACCAAAAGGCATTAAACCATGTGGCTTAGAGTAGATAATGTACCTATCGCATATTTTACGACCCGCACACATAATCAGCTTTTTCTGGATTAAGGCAGAACACCATTTTGCGCAGATGGTGAACGCTGACCATAATAATTTGGATATAATTAAAATGTAACATTTTCTTATCCCTGTTAAGCTTTTGTTCTAAAAGTTCTCAAAACTACTTTTTTGACGTTTTAATTGATATGTTTGAAGAGGAATTTACTTATTTTGAGCAGATCTAAGAACCACTGATGGACAAATTAATTGTAATCGCATAGAATTAGCAGAAAATGATCCAACATGTGAGAAAAATACGTGTTTTGTATCATAAAAATGCATTCTGTGAAGTAAAAGTAAAATTCACTTTAAAGATACCGACACTAGTAATTAAAAAAATTTGTGTGTGCTATTTTTACTGCTATATTACAGTAAAATTAAACATTACTAACAATGTCTTGCTTAAATTACATATTTGAAAATCCTATATGTTTTTGTGCGCCCTATTGTTTTTGTCAACTGGGAATGCATTTTAGACGAAACGGAAAAGATTCTTACATCAGAAACTAGGACCATTTACTACACCGTAATAAATGTAATGAAAAATACGAAGTGGTTAGATTTCCAACGTCATGTGCGATAGCTCAGAAGATCAGTCCCCTTCATGGAACACTTTAGACGAGCCAATGATTCACCTTTTTATATTGAATATTTTTTTTTTTATATTGAATGCTTTTTATTTTATTTTATTATATTATTTTTTTTTTTTTTTTTATCCCAGTGCCTCTTTGCTTTTTCTTCTTTGAATTCCATCTCATTTTTACCCTATCTGGCAACTCCTATCTTTTAGCTTCTTTCGCTGTCCACCTCCACATCCCAATCCTTGTGTCTCCTACCGCGATTCTACGCTTATGGTATGCATACATCGGCCAATCTGTCAGAATTTTTGTTTCATCTGCATCCGCTTCCGCACACGTTATATATCGGTTGTGATTTTTGATTTTTTGATTTTTGTTTGTTTGGGTTTTTTTTCTTTACGAACTGACCTATCCGTAATTATAGCGAAACTATACGCCATAAATAAACAAAAAGACAAACAAATAAACAAAAATCCAAAGTAAGATGGGAAAGCCCCCGAGCATGACATCAATATGTGGGAATCATCAACCGCTTGAGGCAAATTGTCCCCGAACCTACACTATAGAATTAGGTGCATGGTATCAAATGATTGGAGTTGGGTTGCATTTACTGGGCGATCGGGGCGAGACGTAGCCCAATGTTAAAGCGCTCGCCTGATGCGCCGTCGGTCTAGGATCGATCCCCGTTGGTAGACCCATTGGGTTAATTTTCGTTCAAGTCAGTGCACCATGACTGGTATATTAAAGGCTGTGATATGTGCTATCCTGTCTTTGGGATGGTGCATATAAAAGATCCCTCGCTACTAATGAAAAATGTAGTAGGTTTTCTCTCTAAGACTATGTCAAAATAGCCGATGATTATTAAATCAATGTGCTCTAGTGGTGTCGTTAAACAAAAGAAAAACCCTTAATGGACGATCTTTCAGCGCCTTATGTAGCTGGGTGCTCTAGTGGTGTCGTTAAACAAAGCAAACTTTAACTTTATTGTAATATAAAGGTTTTGAAAGAATGTCAGGTCAGGACATTCAAAACAAGACGTTGTAGCACACGCCTGTCGACTTTCGCCGGCTCCTACGTCCAGAACAGGACAAGGTTTCGGGTGGGTGGGGTGGAAAGGGGGTCACCTGCGCTGGCAGGTGCAAGGGAGCACAAGCAGCCCGACCAGGGTCGTTATAGCGGGCGATGGTTCCAAAGAAGAAAGTTCTGTGTCGAAGTTGTAGGTGCACCGTCAAATATTTACGGAGTAAAAGCAGATGTGGCTCTGATTTTTTATTTATGTACATACTATTTATTATCCATTGCCAATATATATACATGTGTATATATATATTTAAAAATTTAGAATACAGTTGTTATGCAGTATACATTAAAGGTTGAAACCACAGTGCGATTTTCAGCAAAAATTAAAGTTTTCTAATAAAACATTAACTAAATCTCTTATATAGAACGTGATCCACAATGTTCTTGTGAGGTGCCACACTTTTTATTGGTGTACTGCCTAGGTGTGTCGATACGCTGCTCAAGGCCGTAGGAAGGTGCCAAAAAGCGTGTGTGTGTGGGGGGGGGGGGGGCACACATAAATATAAAGATATATAAACCATTGCTGCTACTTCTGGATCAAGAAAAATGAGGGGGGGGGGAGGGCACGGAGGAATATGCCCCCCCCCCCCCCCCCCCCCCCCCCCCCCCCCCCCCCCCCCCCCCCCCCCCCACGCTTCCTACGTCAGTGGCTACTTATTACCGACTGAGCTAGATCCCGTCTGGATAAAA
Source organism: Gigantopelta aegis (assembly GCF_016097555.1). NCBI lineage: Eukaryota > Metazoa > Mollusca > Gastropoda > Neomphalida > Peltospiridae > Gigantopelta > Gigantopelta aegis. The sequence goes on from NC_054704.1 coordinate 68,700,810, forward strand.
TGATTACACTGATTCTATCTCAGACTATCAACTGCCATGACGGAGATGGCCAATTCGACGTTTGCGTTGTAATTTTCCCCAACTCCCAATGTACGACGGGTGCGGTCAGATTAACAATTAATCGGTCGTAGAAGTCGTGAGATCGGCAAGTTGGCCAACTTCGTTGTGAGCCCCTGCGCGTGCTGTAACCTCACCGTGGTGCAGGGGTGTAACATTCTCTTTGAGAATGGCCAATACAGCATAAATGCCCTTGTTTTCAATAGAAATTTTGAGTAAAAGTCAGTATCTATCTGTGATATTTGTATTTTTGCACAGTTCTTTACACTGTTTTTATTTAAATCTTGAATTTTTATATTGATGTTGATCATTACTTTATTTGTTTGCATTACCATAGTTTGACACACAATAGCCGATGTATTTTTCGTGCTGGGGTGTCGTTAAAGGGACATTCCTGAGTTTGCTGCATTTTTAAAGATGTTATCGACTAACAGAGACTTTTTAACGATTGCAATTACAGATCAAATATATTTTTCTGCATAAAATATTAGTGGCTGTATATTAAACGTGTTTCTGATCATTCTAATATTTGTACTAGGTTAACTTTCATATTAGTTCCTAAAATATATTTTTTCGTACGTACGAAATTATTTGAAGACAAAATCCAGTTTGGGCTTCTTACAAATATTAAAACGACCAGAAACACATTGACTATAGAGACACTGATATTCTAAACAAGAAAATATATTTAATATATAAGTTTAATCGTAGAAATATTTTATTAGTCGGAAACATCTTACAATGCAGCAAACTCAAGAATATCCCTTTAAACATTCATTCATTCGTTGTGAGAGTTGATGGTCTTAACCTAGCATTATATGAAATGTCCCAACACGTTTTCAAAGTACAAGTTTATCGTCATTTTGGTTAGTGTTGTCTGTCTTGGCTCGAGGCGCTACAATGGAGTACAGAGTTATAAACATTGAATTGTACAATCGGTTAAAAAATATATGAACTTGAGAAAAATATTTGCATTTTTACACAAGGGTGGATGGGACAACCCATATGCGGAGGAGGGTGGGGGGGGGGCGGGGGCAACCCACACTATGTGTGCATGTATGTATATATTGATGTATGAATATCTATATATTGTATGTATGTCGAGGTTGACTGTTACATACATAGATATTAACGCACTGGCGCAGGGGATAATTAAATCCTTTCTGGCCTCACAAATTGTATGTATGTATGTATGTATGTATGTATGTATGTATGTATGATTTAATAAAATTTAATACAATTAAAAATATAAGTGCATGACCCCCGTGGCCCCTCTGGCTACGTCACTGCATTATTAGGACTATGCATCTTACATGTTGTCCTGTTCATAGTGATAGATCCTATAAATTGCTCCTGTTTTAACCTTTCTTTACTTATACCGGTGACTAAACCCAATATTTTCCGTGCTGGGGTGTCGTTAACAATCTATTCTATTCTATTCTAAACCCAAAACCCTGAATATTTACATCAATTTCTTATTTAAATTGTAGGAACCGTTACAGTTAACATTTCCTGCGATAATCGATTATGGAATTTTTTAATCGATCATCACATCGGTAAACCTCGGCCGATTAATTTTCATTTATATTCGATCATTGGAACTTCACCGTAATTACTTGTTACATATACATAAAAACTTATTACACACTGACCAGCACAGCAGCTGACCTACTAAAGACAGAACTGACTGGATTACGTGACTTGAAATATGCACTGTGTGTCCATTCCTCATCAGCTAATGGCCACAGACCACAATTAATTACGCTATATGTTTCTATATAGCGTTAGTGGCTATAACATTTTTATTAATATCAGCAGTCCCATGGATTTTTGTATGTACCTTTGCCTGCCTGGAGGAAACATACCCTGAAAAGGATAACCCCTATTGTCCAGCTCTTTCTCCCAGGATATTGGTTTAAACAAACACACCTACTAAACCTGGCCGAAGTACACCCATTTTACAAAAAAACTACTACTTTTGCATCGGCCGGAATTGCCACAAACAAGTCATCAATGTTAACAAGTTACACATGCTTTCCCTGTCAACTTCAGTCAAACAGTTGCCACTTCAAAGCAGTCTGCCATGAAATAATCACAGTCGAACAGCAGACTACTTACGCGGACAACCAAATGGGACAACTGTGATCTGTGGCCTAATACCCGCTAGCATAAGCCCGTGGTAAAGCGCTCGCTTGATGCGCGATCCAGCTGATGAGCCTATTGAACTATTTCTAAGTCCAGCCAATGCACCACGACTGCTATATTAAAGGCCAGTATGTACTATCCTGTCTGTGGGATGGTGCATATAAAAGATCCCTTGCTACTAATGGAAAGATGCAGCGGGTTTCCCCTCTAAGAGTATATGTCCATATTACCAAATGTTTGACATCCAATAGCAGAAAATCGAAAATACATTAAAAAAAGGAAAAAAAGGTATGCTCTTTGTTTTTAGGTAGGGTCGGGTATCGCATTTAAGATATTTTTTTTAAAAAACATTAGCTAAATAAAAGTCTTCAGATTTACAGCCACGTAGCCATATTTGAATACTATAACAAAATATCGATGATAACTGGGATACAAGGACTATGTAGCTAGGTACGTTTCTGGACACATTGTGTACGTTTTTTGGGCAACAATCATTTATTCCGTTTAGTAAGTCAACGTTCATACGCACTTGCCTTTAACTCGGTCGAATCCAGGCCTCGCCGTTTAAGGTGAGCTATTACTCTCGCTCACCATCGCGCACCTGAAACTAGTTCCATGAGGCAGGAAGGAAGGAAAAGGTTTATTTAACGACACACTCAACACATTTTATTTACGGTTACATGGCGTCGGACATATGGTTAAGGATCACACAGACACTGAGGGAGGAAATCCGCTGTCGCCACTTCATGGGCTACTGTTAGCAGAAAGGGATTCATAGACAGGACAGCACATACCACGGCCTTTGATGTACCAGTCGTGGTGCACTGGCTGGAGCCAAAGAGCCCACTGACGGCGATCGATCCCAAACCGACCGCACATCAAGCAAGCGCTCTACCACTGGGCTACGTCTCGCGCAGTTCCATGAGAGTAATTCTTAGCTCCCCATTGCCTAAATGATTGAAACGGTGCAGTTGCGAACAAACTTCATCCAACCAACCCTGGGAGACTGGCAGTCCTCCTACAGGCGGTGCAGGAAAGATGAAGTAGTCTTGTGTCGTGCTCGCATCGGTCACACATACTTGACACATTCATTTATACTGAAAAAGGATCCTCCATCCCAATGTGAATTTGTCAGATTTGTTTTCCTTTTTCTTTCTTTTTTTCATTTTTTTTTTTCACTGAGGAAAGATATATTTGGAAGACAATATAATTGAATCGTTTCGATTCCACCCTCAACTTATTTTTAAAAATTCTAACTACATGTTGACTACTATTCAAAATTTTAATATACTTACCTACACGTGACAAGATGGCGACAGGGTGTTGTTCAAAGAAATGCTCGTGAGGGTTTTTGCGTTTTAAGTGTACTTGGTGTTATCAATGTTCAGCAGCTGATGGTGTTAGACAGACTATATTGTGTGCATGTTGAGTCGGAGTGACAAAACAAAGACAAAATGGCGGACGCAGGAAGCGATCCCTCCCAGGACACAAATCCTCCACTTTCACAGGTGCTATGTCATTATTCTTAAATTCAGAACATCAGATCATTATCTCCCGATTGAAATACGACGATGGAATAATACACCAGTAGAAAATAGGTTATGCATACTTTGTGATTCTAACAATATTGGTGATAAATATCACTATCTATTCACTTGTGCCTTCTTTACTAAGTCTCGAAAAGCACTCCTAAAACAATATTATTATGTGAACCCCAGTACCCTAAAATTTAAAGAATTAATGACTAGTAATAAAATAGGTGTCCTAAGAAAAGTCAGCATATTATTTAACAAAATTAAAGATAAATTTAAATTTAAAAGACCATAGCTATTTGGATCAACATATACCACATCACTCGAGTTAAATGCGCTTTATTATTATATCACAGATATCCCTATTTTAATAAATAGAAATATACTAGTACATGTATAACAAATTATATAATGAACTTCAATTATTCTACTATACCCAATATTATTGACTTATTGTAAACATATTATGTATTTTTGTTCTGTCCACTCATTGTATTTCTGTATACATGTATTTATATAATTTAACTATTCATATACTATATTATTTACTATTTAATGTTCTCCTGTAAACCCTGTCCTGTCTTATATTATGTAATTGTTTATGTTTCCCCATATGCCGTTGACCAACGGCCTGGGCGTAATAAAGTTCTGTTCTGTTCTGTTCTGTTCTGCGATATTTATATACTCGAAATTTTAATATGCTTGTGATATTTATACTATGCACACTGTTTTAAAATTTTATATTGATGTTGATCGTCAATTCATTTATATTTTTCCATTGTCTGACGCCCAATTGCCGATGAATTTCTGTGCTGGGATATCGTTAAACTTTCATTCATTTATTCTCGAGGCGCGCGTAGCTCAGTGGTACAGCGCTCGCCTGATGCGCGATCGATCTAGGATCGATTCCCGACGGTGGGCCCATTGGGCTATTTCTCGTTCCAGCCAGTACACCACGACTGGTATATCAAAGGCCGTGGTATATGTACTACCCTGTCTGTTGGATGGTGCATATAAAAGATCCCTTGCTGCTAATCGAAAATAGTAGCCCATGAAGTGACGACAGCGTTTTCCTCTCTCAATATTTGTGTGGTCTTTAACCATATGTCCGACGCCATATAACCGTAAATAAAATGTGTTGAGTGTGTCGTTAAATAAAACATTCCCTTCCTTCTCCAACCTGAGCAATCGATTATGGATTTTAGTAATTGATCATCATATCGGTAGAGCCAAACCGATCAATTTTTGATTATAATCGATGATCGGAACATCACTATTTACCTTTAAAAACAAATGCACCGTGATATATTGACGTTGTGGTATTTAAAAGTAAAGTCTAACACATGACGCCGCAAGAAGAGAACCAGACGGATTTTAGAATCTTTTCGTAATAGTCATCAGCGGAAAGATAACTCGAATGGAAAAGAAAAAGAAAAATGTTTTATTTAACGACGCACTCAGCACATTTTATTTACGGTTATATGGCGTCAGACATATGGTTAAGGACCACACAGATATTGAGAGAGGAAACCCGCTGTCGCCACTTCATGGGCTACTCTTCTTTTCGATTAGCAGCAAGGGATCTTTTATATGCACCATCCCACAGACAGGGTAGTACATACCACGACCATTGATATACCAGTCGTGGCCCCACCGACGGGGATCGATCCCAGACCGACCACGCAACGAGCAAGCGCTTTACCATTGGGCTACGTTCCGCCCCTAACTCAAATGACGTCTGCGCCAAAACATGGTTCGGCCGCAACCGGCCTCGGCGGCGCAGTGGTTAATCCATTGCACTACAGGCTGGTAGGTACAGGGTTCGCAGCCCGGTACCGACTCCAACCCAGATTGAGTTCTTAAGGGATCAATGGGTAGGTGTAAGCCACTACACCCTCTTCTCTCTCACTAACCACTAACCAACTAACAACTAACCCACTGTCCTGGACAGACAGCCCAGATAGCTGACGTGTGTGCCCAGGACAGCGTGCTCGAACCTTAATTGGATATAAGCACGAAAATAAGTTCAAATTAAATGAAATGACACAAGATTAATTAATCATCGGCTATTGGATGTCAAATATTTGGTAATTCTGACTCGTAGCCATTAGAGGAAACCCGCTACATTTCTTTTCATAAGCAACAAGGGATCTTTTATATGAAAACACATGCCATGGCCTTTGACCAGTTGTGGCGCACTAATTGGAACGAGAAAAAACAACAACACACCAATCAGTTGAATGGATCCATAGAGGTGGTTCGATCCTGCGACGCAAGCACCTCAGGCGAGAGCTCAACCGACTGAGCTAAATCGCGCCCCCATCCACCCCACCCATCCCCCATCCACACTCCCCAGCGACACAAAATGTGCTAGTAAAACTTGCCATGAAGTCCATGAACCCGTTCACAACAGTATATCGCAGCTTCAGTTAAAATTCGGTATCATTCTTATAGCTTATTAAGTTATGGCATGCAGTATTATAAACCCTTGCAGCGATATAGCCCACTGGTAAAGCGTTCGCTTGATACACGGTCGGTCTAGGATCGATCCCCGTCGGTGGGCCTATTGGGCTATTTCTCGTTCCAGCCAGCGCACCACGACTGGTACACTGGCCGTGGTGTGTGCTATCCTGTCTATGGGATGGTGCATATAGAAAATCCCTTGCTACTAATGAAAAAATGTAGCGGGTTTCCTCTCTATATGACTATTTCAAAATGACCATAATGTTTGACATCCAATAGTCGATGATTAATAAATTAATGTGCTCTAGTGGTGTCGTTAAATAAAACTCTCTCCCCCTCTCTCTCTCTCTCTCTCTCTCTCTCTCTCTCTCTCTCTCTCCCTCCCGCCCGCTCGCTCTCTCTCTCTCTCTCTCTCTCCCTCCCTCCCTCCCTCCCTCCCGCCCGCCCGCTCTCTCTCTCTCTCTCTCTCTCTCTCTCTCTCTCTCTCTCTCTCTCTCTCTCTCTCTCTCTCTCTCTCTCTCTCTCTCTCTCTCTCTCTCTCTCTCTCTCTCTCTCTCTCTCTCTCTCCCGCTCGCTCGCTCTCTCTCTCTCGTGGTCGGCGTGGTGGTCTTACGTCTACCCATTGAATCGTTATAACTCGCTCTGGTTGGGAACCGGTACCGAGCTGCGAACCCAGTACCTACCAGCCTTGTGTCCTAGGGCTCACCCACGACACCGCCGTGGCCGGTATAGCTATAAACATGTCTGACTTATTAGTGTTTGGCTGTTTTACCTGTCTTAATATGACTGTTCAATAAGTATATCAGTACCATTTTTCTTAATTTTGACAGTGATTCATGAGAGCATGACGCCACAACTGACTACATATCTACTGGATGATGTTTTGTGCAGGTTGATATTTGTCAAACTAGACTTGTGAGTGGTAATCCTCCTGCAGACGAAGAAAGGAAAGATGCTTCGTGCTAGTGAGTGTAATTCTTCCTATAGACGAAGCACCTAACAGTGATTCATGAGTGTAATCATGACCTTGTCAAAACAATCTTTGGACTTTTCTTGTGCAGAGATAGCACTTGAATACGTTAATAGTTTTGTCGTTCAGATTTCTTGGTTTAGATCGAAACAATGTTGTTTAATACAAAGAGCACTATTACTGCAGTGGGACCTACTTTAAAGAATACCCTTTTAACAACGACCATCTGCCCATAAAGGACAAATTCATTTATATCTTAGTCAGAAATGGCATATTTTTTGTACAGTTTTGGATGGTCTGTATCAGAAGAGCATTTGATCTGCTCACTGCTTGGCAGTGTCAGACAAAAAAGTCTATAACGCCATAAAATATATTGTCTGATTTTATGTATTAAAAAGCAGCAGTTTTCATTACAAGAAAACACTTATTTAACGGTAGAAAGTATATTTCACAATATTTACTAATAAGTGACCTCTTTTACTAAATTGTGAACACTTTTACTTAATATCATCGGCTATTGCAGTTAAAAGAACGTAAACGTCCTTAAACAGCTAAAGAATAGCAAGTGCACGTGTTCTTAAATGCAATGGGTGCATTAACTGTCTTTTTCATTTCGCTTTCAAACTATTTTACAATCTGTAATCCTGCTCATTTGTTTTCTTCTCAATTAACGTTGAGGTTGATTCTGCTTTATTTGTGCATACCCAAAGGCTATTAACGATTATTTTATAAAAATGAGTGAAAGGAAATAAAGAAAATACAAGATTTGGGCACGATTAACATTCAAGTATGGAACTGGCGTTATGAGAACTCTGGCTTAGCTATCAATGCGTTACACAGGTGATTCGTAGAAAATCCAAATCATCTATTTAATACGTGTTTTCTTCTCAAGAAATATGTAAACATTTCATTAGCTGTTTTTTTGCCAGTGGCTTTGCATATTTATTCAGCTAAAAGTTCACAAAGCAGGCAGTCAGAGTTTCAACAATTAAGTGAAATTCTTCAAGAAGTTTCCTGGATAGAAAAAGTGACAGCTCGTAGACAATATTGCATCGAATGTCCCTTGTGATTTCTATGAAAGATAAATGAACGGTATTAAGTATTAAATATGTTTTCTCATGCTAAGTTCAATGGTTTGCTTTTGCCAAAAGCAATCAAAGTCAGTTAATTTGTCTAGACGATGTAATACCTCAAAGTTGAAAGTCATTGAGGTCATAGAGCAAAGCCATTGTGAAGATCTCAAAATGCATCTGTGAACTTGACAAGATTTGCAAACTGGCGCTCTTAATCAGAGCTTAGAAAAAAGTGGAGAAAGATTTAATCACATGTGTTCAATTAGGGGCCATTTTTCAAAATTTCATTTCAGATCATTGATGAAGACTTTGGTTTTTTTTTTCTTGAAAGAGATGTATGCAAATACTCCTGATGTATTTCAAAACATCTTAATCACTCAACGACGGCACAATTAGCATGCAGTATATTGCACTAAAGCAGATGGTTTTTCAAACTTATTTCACAGTGAAAAGTTTGATGGAGTGTCTTAGCGGTATAGTATATGAACCATAATGCATTTTATCTTTCATTATACGTTGAAAGACGTGGCAGTCGCTGAAGGTGGGTGAATAAATGGCAGTGCTGAAATGGGTGTCGTAAATTGTGTTTTTTAACGTCATCTTTCATATTGGTTAGGTTTCTCTGTAAGAGGTAAACGGCGGACTTGAAGGTTGTTTTTAATGCATGCCACGCGTTCTGTAGTCCCGTTAGTTTAATAGCGTGTGTTTTGCACTGCCATAAGAGAAAAGCATGTGTTTAACTTTTGTTGAAGAATTGTGGGGTCTTTGTTTGTCGAAGCAATGTCTGAATGTGCCCAATAATTTGTACGTAATAGCTATTTGGCAATGTGAAGTGCGCCATTTCGCATGGAAGTTGCACACGCGTTGCAAACACGCGAGAAGCGAGTTGAGTAGGGGTGTGACAAGAAGCATTGAGGGAGTTTGCATTTAGCCACTATCACCTGCCACGGCCTGGCTTTCAGCAGCAGATGCAATATTCATTAAAAGAACAAATTAAAAAATGGAGAGGAACCAGGAGAAAAAAGATGGAAATGAAAATAGCCACCCACGACCCCCTGCCTAGTGCTAGAAAGCGGGCAAAAACAATGCTCAAGAGCGTTTGAATTTATAATTTGACATGATCGAGTAAGTCCCGTTATTTGACATCTTGACAACGTTTTTGATGTCCTTTGCAGGGAATGAATTATTCATACCTCTGAAAGAATAAAAGTTGATGAAATCATTTCAGAAATGCTAAGAGGGGTGTTAAAGGGGCCCGTGCGGCAATAAAGTAATAATCAGTTACCCAATGAGTACGAGAGCCCGCCAATCACCTACATATGCCGCAGCAGATGCACACAACTGCTAGTATAACGGGACTCTTCATCCAGGAACGGTTTTCAACATGGCCATTCATGTCAGAGAACATTCACATTGTCTTCCTTGATAAGGGGTGTGAACTTCACCAAGTTTTATGTCGTAGAGTTGGTCTGCTTAATGCATAGCAACAGCCTCCCGGGGAGTTAATTGCATTTTGCGCCAGGAAATTGCCCAATTTCGATATTGTTCCGTTAGCTAGAAGTTGACGTAAGGACGTCAACCGACGTGGTTAAGTGTCATAGATTACGTGTATAACCCTTAATCCGATACTCCCGTTTAGCTCTTTCATTAACCCATTGCCTTTAACATGTAGACATTACTGCATTACGTTAACTACCACGTAGTCCGGCAAACAGGAGATGCGAGTTTCTCCCAACAGATGCCAGTAAATACATGTCTCGCCCGGCTAATTCGTCATCGACGCCCTTACAAAACATGTCGCGCATGTGCTGCATGTTCGGGTCATTTGCATGAAAAGTTTCGCCACGAATATCCTATTCAGTATGTCGATATCACACGAAAATCGCGACCCGGTCTTAGAAGGCAAATTTGGCGCTAAAAAGTTCAAAAACTTTTTCCTTCCCGACAGCCGCAGCGCGTTAGTTCTAGCACAACATCCGTTCCGGCAAGCTATTATCATTGAAATAGGCCATTGTGCTGCAGTCTCGCAGTTGAGCAGCAGTCGACGAGCGCATACTGAAAGCGTGCTCTCCAAACCGCACGCACCCCACTTGGTTTAAATGTACTTTAAACACAGTATGACCACATCTAGACCTACTTAACACATTTAGTAAAATATTTATTTATTTTGTTATCTGTTTACAGTTTTCCTTTGTTCTATTTGTGTATTTATTTAAATCATTTCGTTTGATAAAACGCGAGCTTAGAGCGCAAAGTCGCTGCTAATTCGAATGCACTTATCTTTTATCTACATATTTCTTTTTCTAACTTTTTTTTAAATAACATATTTTAGTATGTGTAGTATTAGATGTAATTTAACATTATAATACAATAGAATTTTGAATTGATTAAAAATGTTATTGTTTATTTTTTGTTTGTTTTTTGAAAATCGTCAATGTCAAAAATTTCTTTTCATTCGCGGTTTCAACTTTTATTGTTATCGATACTTAAAGTACATCATGTTTAGTTTAAGGTGACAAAATACAAACAAGTTTATCAAAGATGCCATGTTGTTCGGCTTTAAAAAAACGCCATAAAACTAACAACCACTAAAAATTGAAACAATATACACATTACTATAGTACACAACACCATGAATCACACATCAAAAAGTAAAATTAAAAAATTGAATAAGAAATATAAAGAACACAATTTACTGCTTTTAAAACATGATTTATATTATGAATGAGATATATCATGTTTAAAGGCATGATGTCTTACATTATGATTGCAACAGTTAAAACAACAAATGTCAAAAGAAGAATGTTAAAAAAGATATTTCAAAACACTCCAAAATTAATTGTGTTTAATTTATAAAGTGGGCCTATTTAATAATAAAAAAACATATTTCTCAGAACGTTATATAAAAAATTTATATTATATTTCTCATGTTATTTAAAAAAAAAATCATAATGCATTTCACGTAGAAGGAAAAGTGTTGTTATGGAAGCCAAGGCGATTTTCATGTGTTGAAGTATAAATGGATATCATCACTAAGTCGACTATACACGTGAGTTAACTTTTACAATCGTTTAGAAATACAATGTATTCAATGTTTCGAAAAAGCCTTCTCTTCACTGCAGCGAAAAAAAGAAGAAAATATTATGCAAACATTTAAGAACATGTTAAGAACATATATTTTAGTGTGTCTGGTATTCAAGCTAATAAAGAGAACAAGAAGTAATAATCATTAAACTAAAATTGTTTTGCAATGTGTTATATATATAAAAAAAAGCAGCAAAATACTATGCAATATATTGATACAGAATTTAATACTAATAAAAATTACTTTGTCTCTCTGATATTTGCAAACAGCCTAGGTTTATTTTACAAGATGTTAACCGTCTGCTACGGCTATCTTATTAAACCACGCCTACTGGGTATGTTCTATCGAAAGTCATACGCCAATCAACTTGAGTAGAGTTACCGTTTGGCGGAAGAACAAAGCTCCAGGTCTGATCATGCGCACACCGGGGCTGTGATATCGTTTGACTTTCAAGTCGGTTTGATTTCACCCAGCGTCCACATATCCCGTATAACGCGGTCTACTGTCTAGTTCAACATGAAATGATTTTATTGTTAATTTTCTGCTGAAAATAAAATTAAAAAATGACTTTTTTCAACTGTGAAACACACGATAGTTTATTCCCAAGCCACCGAAGCTCAGTTTATATATATATAAGTTTGTTAAACATGCATCCCATGGCTGTTGAAACAAAATTAAACGTGATTCGTATTTGCAGTTGTGATATTTTTGTATTCTCGTCATTCATGAAAAAAAAAAACCTCAACAAAAATAACAACCTCCCACTCAACAGCAACAAACAAAAACAACAACAAAAATAAAATAAAATAAAAAGATAAAAAAGGACCAAAACCACCCCCAAACCCATACCAAAAACCCCCAAACCCTTCAATAAAACCCCCCAAAACAACAACAACAAAAACCCCAATAACCCCCCCCACAAAACCGCTAGAAAAAACCCCACCCAATAAAACAACCCCCAACAGCACCCACCCCCCAATTAAAAAGAAACAAACAAACACTACACAAAACAACAACAAACAAAACATCACCAAGAACAACAACAAACGTTTATAGGTGAAACATTATATATCAATAAAATAAAAATCACAATAAGGAATTGGTATGAAAATATAAACTGTTATACTAGAATTAAAACGATTCATTTCGTTCTAAACAAATCTCACAGGACTACTGCAGAAGTAAACGTTTTAGGCTCAGGCATGGAAGTAATACAAAACCTTTTGTTAAATTCGGAGGGTCTGTTGAAACTATTTTTGTTTCTCTTGTTTCTGCTGGGGTTTTTTTTTCGTTTTTTTTTTTAGCTTGTCAGTAAATGTGTTTTTATGCACCTGGTCGGGATACAGGATATTTCAGGAAAACAATAATTGTATATGACTACATTAGACATAAACGTGTATTTTTATAAATTAGTGACAAATATAATAAAATTTACGACATTCAGGGTTTAACAAACATACATTCCTTTTTCATATTTTCGGAGAAGTGGGGTGAGTCTGTCCACTGCCCCCCCCCCCCCCCCCCCACACACACACACTACAGGACCCTGAGGTGTGTGTAAGAATGACATACATTTACCTAATTTAGTAACACAATTAATAAAAGTTACGTATTTCAGGGTTTAGCATAGATGGAATCGTTTTAATATTAAGACTATACATGTATATGGTATTTACACGATTGTGTTTTGTCAGTTAATATTATTTGACTTTATGTCATTGTACAAATGCAAGAAAATGTTATCTACATGATTTTGTATAACTATAATTCAAGCAGGCATCCAGGGAGAGGGTGTTCGTAAGAAATAAATACAATAAATGTATTTGCCATTAGAGTGGAACGTAGCCCAGTGGTAAAGCTCTCGCCTGGTCGTTCTGTGATTTTTTATTTAAAAAAAAAAAAATTATTGTCCCCAGAGCAATATGGCCATGCCAAAGCTGGGGTGCCTTGAGATCATGTGCGGTCGGTCTGGGATTGATCCCCGTCGGTGAGCTCACTGGGATATTTCTCGTTCCAGCCAGTACACAACGACTGGTGTATCAAATGCCGTGGTATGTTTTATCCCTTCTGTTGGGTGGTGCATATAAAATACCTCTTGCTATTAATGAAAAATGTTGCGGTTTTCTACTCTAAGACTAAAATATGTCAAAATTATTTATATTATATACTGATATTAATATTGATATCCAGTAGCCGATGATTAATAAACCTGTGTGCTTTAATGGTGTCGATGAACAAAACCCCCACAAAACCCCCCACAAACAAAAAACTTTTAACTTTATTTGTAGTTAGTGGGAGACATGTAATATCTTCGTCGACTCTGTCCCGGGACAAGCTCCTGGCTATCCAGAAACAGGCCCCGGGACGGACATGCTCGAAACTCTAGTGGTATATGAGCATATAAAAGTTATTCGCACTCGCACTCTTCGTCGACTTCGTGTTTTGGGAAAGAATTGCCATACATAGGCGTACGAGACGGGGGTCGGGGCAGATTTTCAAATTCGGGAAAAAACGAGAGAGACACTGGAGCAAAATAAGCTGGCCTGATACCTTTTTACCATGTAGTTCCATCATTGTACCCACAATATTAATTGTAATCCATGTAAAACAAAATGCGTAATAATTCATTTGCAACCCTATGTAGCTATTTGGTAGTAACTAATTAATGCTAATATGAATAAATGTTCTTATCCAGATTCAGGAATTATCGTTTAAAACGGGCAAAAATTAGCCTTCACTCCTTACAAATAATGTGCACCCGTACGCCTATGTTGCTATATATAATACATGTCAGGGTATTTTTGAAAATTGTACATGTCCTTTTCACACGTCACACCCCTTTCATGCAGACCCCCCCCCCCCCCCCCCAGCATTCGCTCCTGTTTTAATCTTTAAACGATATTTCATTTCATTTCAACTCATTTTCGTGCTTATATCCAATTAAGGTTCAAGCACGCTATCCTGGGCACACATCTCAGCTATCTGGGCTATCTGTCCAGGACAGTGGGTTAGTTGTTAGTTGGTTAGTGGTTAGTGAGAGTTAAGAGGGTGTAGTGGCCTTACACCTACCCACTGAGCTCTTAAGAACTCACTCTGGGTTGGAGCCGATACCGGGCTGCGAACCCTGTACCTACCAGCCTGTAGTGCGATGGATTAACCACTGCGCCACCGAGGCCGGTTTTAAACTTCTATTTAAATGTACAGATATTATATCTTGCTTTGTGTTTACACCCCGAAATACGTGTAGTCGGTGTGCGTCAAAGCGGATCTTCTATTTATAATAAACAGCCCATTGAAAATATTTCAATCGTAAATTTCCTTGAATAGAACGCATGTGCGACTCTTCTGTCCTCAGTGACGAAGAAGAAGAAAAAAAAGAGTATGAGACAAACTGATTATATAATACACACTCTTCTCGCGCTTGGAAGAACGTACAGTTGTTATAATTGTTGAATAACCAACATTCTGTTAAATATAAATTTGTATACAGACATACACTCGTAGGCAAGGATCCAATATAGTTTTATTTTGCAGTGGGGATACAATACTACTCATACATGAGAACAAAAGAATAAACAAAGCAAAAACAACAACAAACACAAAAGAAGAAGAAAAAAAAGAAACACTAAACCCCCACAATCCCCCAAATCCCCCCCCCCCCCAAACAAACAAAAAACTCTTTTGCGCTTGCGTATAAGCACTTTAAAATGAGTTTTAAAAAATCGGAAACTGACTTCCCTGGATCCGCACCTGGAAGAGTTTTGTACAGATCAGGTCAGGTCATAGGGCTTTACGTGCACATTCAGAGCAAGCTGTTGTAGCGCACGCCTGTCCTGGGCACAAGAGTCGGCCTCGGCCGGCTCCTTCGTCCAGGACAGGAATTTCTTTTACGCCAATAAAGGCACTTTAAAGACATGTAGTAGTCTTAAAGCACCCCACTTAGGGTTATGAATGAACAAGGTGATGAAATACACACGTGATTGAATTGGTTGGATCTTTACACTCTGTCTGAACGATCTGGAACAAACAGGTTGTAATCGCAGTAAACGTTCACTTGACGTTCATCACTTAACACAAATACGTACACAAAACCTGGCCACAGTGATACGCACAATACGCACACAAAAGGTTACGGAGCGAGGCTCTAGAGGGGGCAGGCAATACAAAACGTATTTGTCATTCCCATTGTTAAATCCCGTCTACAAACGTATCCAGGACCGTTCTTGGCCTAAAGTGAGTGTAGTGGCAATGCAAGACGAATCGGGGTACAGTAACAGAATTTCATCTCCATGTAAACAAAAAAAAACCTTTTCGTATTTTGTTCTAGTAATGCAATGGTCTTAAAATCATTGGCATAGCCAGGATTTTATACCGGGGAGCCACTTACACTGGAGGGGCACCCACGCTGTCTTTGAGTCGTGTTATGGGGCGAGAAAGAAAGAAAGAAATGTTTTATTTAACGACGCACTCAGCACATTTTATTTACGGTTATATGGCGTCAAATATATGGTTAAGGACCACACAGATATTGAGAGAGGAAACCCGATGTCGCCACTTCGTGGGCTACCCTGTTCGATTAGCAGCAAGGGTTATTTTATATGCACCATCCCACAGACAGGGTAGTACATACCACGGCCTTTGATATACCAGTCGTGGTGTACTGACTGGTTATGGGGCGAGATGCAAATTTAAACAGTATTGGGAGAAACAGAGGTGTGATTGTGTGTGGTGTGTGTGTGTGTATGTGTGTGTGTGGTGTGTGAGGGTGGGGTGGGTGGCGTTGGGTGGTATGGTACCATGCACATCCGGCTACCCAAGTGCTTTAAATATTACTATTTGCAATATCCGCGTGCGACTTCAGATGTCCCTTTGTTTTTCGAAAACTGTAGAACGTGTTTTGGTGCCTGTATCTGTAGTAGTCCTACAGACGTAGATACAATCTCAATACGCGATCGGTCTGGGATCGATCCCCGTCGATGGACCTATTGGGCTATTTCTCGTTCCAGCCAGTGCACCATGGCTGGTATATCAAAGACCGTGGTATGTACTATCCTGTCTGTGGGATGGTGTATATAATTGCTACTAATAGGGAAAATATAGCAGATTTCCTGTCTAAGACTGTTATGAAATGACGAAATGATTGACATCCAACAGTGAATAATTAATAAATCAATGTGGTCTAGTGGCGTCGTTAAACCAAGACAAACTTTAAACAAGTTTCATCCAGTGAAAATGGACACTTAACTTTGATTAATTTACAAACCTGTAACACATTAGGATTGCCTTGTGTGCTTTGGTCGTAGGATCGAACCCTCTTGGTGGACTCATTCTTTGACTGTGTTTTTTCCAGTCTTTAAAGGAGCAGACTCTAGTTTCATCCAGTGAAAATGGACACTTAACTTTGATTAATCTACAAACCTGTAACACATTAGGATAGCGTTACAACAGAGTGAAACAAGAGTCCGTGACAGTAAAACGGTGAAATACTCTTTAAAACAGACTAAAACTCGACTCCATAACCGTTACTTCTCAGACGCACGTGCGTTTTTAAAAGTATTAAAAATTCATTTTGTGGTATTAGAAACACTAGGATGACCAGACACACTTCGGTTGTACAGAAATTAATAATATAAACAATAAAATATAAGTAATGTTTGATTTCAGTGATCATAACCGGCTTCAAAGGGACATTCCTGAGTTTGCTGCATTGTAAGATGTTTCCGACAAATAAAATATTTCTACGATCAAACTTACATATTAAATATATTTTCTTGTTTACAATATCAGTTTCTGTATATTCAATGTGTTTCTGATCGTCTTAATATTCGTAAGAAGCCCAGACTGAATTTTGTCTTCAAATAATTTCGTACGTACAAAAAAAATAAAAATAAAATAAATAGGAAACAAAATAAAAATAGTACAAATATTAGAACGATCAGAAACACGTTAATATTCTAAACAAGAAAATATATTTAATATGTAAGTTTAGTCGTAGAAATATTTTATTTGTCGATAACATCTATAAACATTGCAGCAAACTCAGGAATGTCCCTTTAATAGTGAAGAATATACCTTAGTGTTTAAAAACTAGGATCTGTCCCTTTAACTTTGAATATGTTAATGACAGATTCGTATTCGTCATGTATGCTACGGCTTCTGTTACGCACAATGACTTTTACAAATTTACATTGTCTGGAGTTTTACTGGTTAAAAGATTACCATAACTATCGTAAGTTTTGTGAGCGAAAACCCTTTAATTGGGAAGTGAAATGTTTAATTAATGTTGAATCGATTTATATTCTTTAAAATATCTTTTTGATGAGAAACACGTGCCTGTGCGTTTCCACAAGTCGACCGGTAAAGAACCACCCCTTTAACAACCTGACATCAGCAATTATCCCAGAATGCTGCCGGTTTGATGTCCAACAGAGTTGACACGATCAAAACGTTCAAAAAACGTGACCATTTTCAAAACTTTCTTTTCACTGCAAATAGTGTTGCAAGCCAGCTATAATCTACAGCGATTGGTCAGAGACCAATTAAAACGAAGTTATTGTTATCATCCTTAAACTGTTCACGTGACGAGTTTGAAAACTTTCTTTTTAACCACAAAATGTGGGGTTTTTCACCGTATGTAAATCCACCGCGATTGGTCACAGACCAATTAAAATTAATATATTGTTAGTTTTCATAAACCGTCCACGTGTCCTCGCTCCGGCGAGCAGCAGACAGTGACGCCGACAGTGAAGATAGAACAAAGCCAGGTATTGGTTGCGACGATATAACAATGTCGTTTATTGGTTGATGGGGTTCTAACACATTTCGCACCACACCTTCCGTGCGCCATTATGGTTAGTACTGTTCCAACAAGAACCACATTTAATGTCTCATGTCGTAAAAAAAGGGATTCTCCCACACGCGACCATTTTTGTTAGAGACCACGTCTTGTCCCGTCCCTTTCGTCTGTAACCTGTTACTCGTGCTGGTGAAGGCGATGTATTGTAAAACGACGACGTCGCTCGGTGGGTGGACGCACACGTTAGGCGGTGTCGCGCCGAACATCACATACCTGGTAACTCACGTCCTGACACCCACGCGCTTGTAAGACGTGAAAAAGGTTGGAGGCCGGAACGTGATGCGCGATCGTAAACCGTTACAATTTTTGCATGAAATATTACTCTTTGAAGTTTTAAATGTCAATAATACAGCATATTCAGCATCAAGACAGTTAGTTTCACTGATATCAGATTGTTACATTGAGAGAAGAAATGGCTAAAGTCACAAATAAAAATAGGAGAATAATGTTATTAATTTTTAATTTAAAACAGTTATGTGTATGATTTTGCTTCGTAATTACCCAGAACAACAATAGTTTTTTTTAATAACAATACATGCGATTTAATATATATTCGTCCACGATTTCTGTGAGTTTACCTCCTAGCCTGGACTTCAGAGGTTAAGCCCGAGACAGGAGTGTTCGAAACCTTGATGGTATATGAATACGTTAAATCCATTTCAGTCAGTCAGTCTGTGAGTTTTAAATAAAAAATCTTGCAAGAAAGAGTTAGTTAATTTGTTCAACGACATCACATGAATACATTTATTAAACATCGGCTATTGAATGTCAGACATTTTTGTTAATCATAACATAAACGTTTAGATAGGAAACCCACTACAAAGGATCGTTTTATGCACCATCCCACATACCACGGCATTTGATATACCAATCGTGATGCACTGGCTGAAATGAGAAATAGCTCAATAGGCCTACCAACAGGATCGATCCTAGACCCCAGTGGGCTACGTCCCGCTCCTAGAAGAAAGAAGTTAAATAATATTTACTTGTGCTTTTATATAGCGATCAAATTATATTTGATTCAAGTTAATAAGTTCTTTCAAAATACTCGAATAGTCTATTTAAATCACTGACTTTAGAATTGCTAAAAATAGTCTTATCAGTAAACCTAGTATATTTAACTCATGATCATAATAATACAAAAAAATATTTGAAGTCCTGTCAATACTGTGACAATGCAGTGCAATTCGCTTATCTCCCTTTGATATTATACTCAGTTCACTTCTGTTCAACCTGTCTTGAACGAAACAAGTTAATTTCTGGATACATGTAGAGGGAGGTGTTCAGTTCTGTTACGCTGTTAGATGATACAAATAAAACAGAAAACTTTAAAAGAAGAAGAAAAAAACCCAGTCCTGCTAATTAATTTTTCTAAACTTAAAAACAATATATAGCATATATTTCTGTTGCTAGTAGCAAATACATCCCATAGACAGGATAATATATACCACGGCCTTTGTTATACCGGTTGTGGAACTCTGGCTGAAACGAGAAATTGCCAAACGTGTCCACCAACGGGGATCGATGCCAGATCAACGGTGCATACAGCGAGCATTACGTCATGCCCATCGCTCTTTCATATTAATTTTTCATACGTCAGCTTTATAAACCTAAGGACGTTTTGAATGGCAAGTAAAAGAAGGAAAGAAAGACAGACAGGAAGGATTGAAACAATGTAGATACTAGTAGTTAACGACGCACACAAGACATTATAATTACGGTTACATGGTGTGGGTAATACAATGATAATTAAACAAGAAATCCGCTGTCACAACGCAATGATTAGCAGTAAAAGGTACCGTATATGCACCTTCCCACAGACAGGATAGTACAAACCACGGCCTTTGTGTTATTGGGTAAAAGAAAATAATATATAACAAACTGGCCTCGGTGGTGTCGTGGTTAAGCCATCGGACATAAGGCTAGTAGTTACAGGGTTCGCAGCCCGATACCGGCTCCTACCCAGAGCAAGTTTTAACGACTCAATGAGTAAGTGTAAGACCACTACACCCTCTTCTCTCTCACTAACCACTAATAACTAACCCACTGTCCTGGGCAGTGTGTGCCCAAGACAGCGTGCTTGAACCTTAATTGGATATAAGCACGAAAATAAGTTGAACTAACTAACTAACTAACTAACTAACTAACTAAATAAAATATATAAAATAATCTGATAGTGGCTATCCTGAAATTCAACATGGATGCTATTTACCAAAATTATTTTCTTTGATAACTCTCATTCTATGCTAGTGGCGTTGCTCGTTGAAAGAAGTAAATAGTTTACACTATGAAGCACTTAAGTAGTTCTCTTATTTTAGTACATACATTTGTCAGAATCGAATGTTGTTTATTATTTTATAAAAGTAAATAAAACATCAATATACAAATAAAAATAATTAACTAAAAAAAAAGAAAAAAAAAGAAAAACAAACAATAAAACAACAACAACAATAATAATAACAACAACACTCCCCCAAAAAACTATTAAACCTCCCAACCCCCCAATCCCCAAACAAACAAACATAGAAACAATACATACAAAAAAAAAAAAAAATCAAAAAAAAAAAAAAAATCAAAGAACAACAAACCGTCAACCCCCCAACCCCCAACAAAAACAACAATACCCCCACCCCGCCCCAACAAAACAAACAAAAACAAAGAAAACAACAACAGGAACTCCTCTCATCACTTGGTAAAACTAGAATAAACATTTGAATTAAAATCTCATCCCTTGATCAAACCGTCTCGAATTTTTGCCATGCTTCCACCAGAGAACTGTTCAAGCACGCCTGTCGTGGGCGCAACCTCTGACTTCGCCAGAGAGATGACTCAATACCCACACGCAGCTCCTAAATAGTCTCGTTACTACTATAACGTCATGTTGGTGTTTGAACGAGGATTAAAGACGTGACCCGGTGATAGGTTAAACCAGGTCTGTCGACACAGTATTATTACCGTTTATTATCAACAAACACTCGCCCAGTCGCTCCCCAATTCAAGCGGCATCTTTAATTACTGAGAAGCGGGATATAGCCCAGAGGTGAGGTGCCAGGTGTCGCTCGATCGATCGCCCTCTGTGGACTAATTTTTCGTCCGTCCCAACCAGTGTTCCACGACTAGTCCATCAAAGACCGTGGTATGTGTTGTCCTAACCAGTGCGTATAAAATATCACTTGCTGCTGTTCGCAACTAATAACCCGTGTAGCGCAGATGGGTACTCCTCCGCTCTCTCTCTCTCTCTCTCTCTCTCTCTCTCTCTCTCTCTCTCTCTCTCTCTCTCTCTCTCTCTCTCTCTCTCTCTCTCTCTGTTTCTCTCTCTCTGTTTCTCCCCCAATTAGTGAAATAACCAAAACATTATGTTAATTAAACACCAAATAGCTGTAGTCTTTATTCTTTCCATGTTCTTCTTATGGATGAACGAACATACTGCAAGAAAAATAAATATATATTAAATCAACTTTATAATAATATTAATATAAAAAAATAGCTAATTCTCTTTAAAACAAATATACCAAAAACATTTCCCCCTTATTTCCTTATTCTATGTTTT
>NC_054704.1:68725040-68822540 GCF_016097555.1 Gigantopelta aegis
TGCCAGGCCGGCACGCGGCACACAAATCTAACAACATTTATTTGAAAATTAATCTAATTTCCAACGTAATTAATCTTTTGACGGAAACAACGCTGAAACTTTGTTCCGCCCGCTTTTAGGACAAGGTGATAGAGAAAATAGAAATGACACTTATTACAAGACTCATAAATGTCACATTGTGCAAGTTTTTATCTATATATTCATGTTAAATATACGGGGTATATGCAGTGCCTTCTAAATCATCTTTGGATGACTTTTTTTGTAGAAAAGGGGCGGTATTTAGCTCAGTCGGTTGCGTGCTCGCTTGAGGTGCTTGCGTCGCAGGATCGAACCACCTCGGTGGATCCATTCAACTGTTTTTTTCTCTCGTTCTAATCAGTGCACCACAACTGGTCGTTGTATGTGCTTCCCTGTCTGTGCGAAGGTGCATATAAAAGATCCCTTGCTGCATTAGAAAAAATGTAGCGGGTTTCCTCTGATGACTACGTGTCAGAATTACCAAATGTTTGACATCCAATAGCGGATGATTAATTAATCAATGTGCTCTAGTGGTTTCGTTAAACAAAACATTTTTTTTTTCTTCAGAAATGTATTAGTTTTGTACCAGAATATTAATTTTGATACAAACTGAAATGCTTATGGTAAATATATTATAACAAAATACAATTATTTATATTTATTATATTATTTTTTTTACTCCAGAAAATAACATACACATCTCAGAGTTTAATTTGTATAGTGTTTCATTTGTTTATAAAAAAAGTAGTGCCCCCCCCCACCTAGGATTTTGATCAGGGTACGGCTATTTTAGTTAATTGTATTCTAACCGATCGTGTAATCGACAGGTATTTCTCGCTTCAGCCAGTGCACCACGACTGGTACATCAAAGGCCGTGGTATGTGCTATCATGTCTATGGGATAGTGCATATAAAAGATCCCTTGCTGCTAATCAAAAAGAGTAGCTCCCTCAATATCTGTGTGGTCCTTAACCATATGTCCGACGCCAAATAACCGTAAATAAAATGCGTTGAGTTCGTCGTTAAAAAAAACATCTCCTTCCTTCTAATCGACAGGTGATCGGTTGGTGCAAACCGATTATAGTCGATGAGCAATGATGAAATTCTATTCTATGTGATTCCCAAAACTCATACAATGTTCTATAATAATTAACAAATCAATTTAATTAACAAATCAAACTTACATTTGTTCGCAAGAGATGCGATGGGTCGTAGGTTCGAGCGAGATACAGAAAACGTCACAGGAAGTCATTGAAAGCGTCAACACATTTGCTTTTCTCTTTAAAACTCGATATGCCTATGAAACCAGATAACACAAAAACATTACTTGTAAATCATATAAAACGACGGTCCTTTCACGGATAATATAACTTTGTTTTTTTTGACCGGTTCGTTAAAGCTGGTGGGTCAAGTCTCGTGTTTTCTCGAGTAAATCTCGTCATTTAACACTAGTTTAATTGCGATGTCATTTACACAGCGGAAACTTATTTTTTTTAATCCTATTAAATCTAAATTTATTTATTGCCGGGTGACAGGCCGTACAGAGATCTGTTATTACTCGTAGAAAACTTTCAATGACTCAGCAACATATCTCCCCTTTCCTGCTGAGCTACGCGCGTGCCTTAAAGAGAACATAACTCTTATATATGACGCTCAAACATAGGGGACGCATGTCCATCGTTAACGATTGTTAATGCGCATCGCGTCGAAAAGTGGTCGCGCGCTGACATCAACCGCACGTGGTTTCACCCGCGAAATATTATTTGCTATCCGTAGACACGAGAACCCCCATGGTATTTGTGGAATGATTTAAAGATATCTAATAATTGGAAGATTAATGCTGCATTGGGATTCTAGGGTTGTTGTCGAACAAAAACACTCTTATGGGTAACAATCGTGATCATAATTGAAATGCCGTCCAATTGTTGCCACCCTAGGGGTTAATTGTCTCCGTGCGATTGTGTATCTTATCGAGTGTTTAATATGCGGTAGTGGCGCTGGAAACGAACCCGCATCGGGTCGTAAAGAAAATTTTCAAGATGTTCCCCTTCAAAACAAATTAAACGGAAAGTGATGGATGGGAGAAGATACAAGAATTGTTGAGCTAAGGGTCAGCGAATTATTCGTCTCGCTAGCTCGTTACAAACACGAAGTGATCGACGGGCAATTGACACGTGACACGAGCAGTGTTCGATGCCGTTTACGAAATTAAACAGCAAACAAATTTTACAAGTGTATAATGATTTGTTCAAATACGTCCAGAGCGTCTCGTTTAAGAAGAGACAAAGCTGTGGGTTGCAATATCCCATATAGAACCTCGCCGTGTCAAAGTTCAGAGAGTCTCGTCCTTTAAACAGAACACTGGATACTGCCACGTCTGCCATTTGTAAATTTATGTAATTTAATTTAAGTACTATCAGTATACTACTGCGCAAGAAATCAAGGAAATGGTTTATTTAACGACGCACTCAACACATTTTATTTACGGTTATATGGCGTCGGACATATGGTTAAGGACCACACAAATATTGAGAGGAAACCCGCTGTCGCCACTTCATGGGCTACTCTTTTCGATCTTTTATATGCACCATCCCACAGACAGGATAGTACATACCACGGCAGTTGTTACACCAGTTGTGGAGCACTGGCTAGAACGAAAAATAGCCCAATGGATCCACCGACGGGGATCGATTCTTGATCGACCGCGCATCAAGCGAACGCTCTACCACTGGGCTACGTTCCGCCCCCTATTGTACAAAAACAATACATGAAATTACACCGATATAACATATAACATTTTCATAATGTTCTTTCAGTGAAAGCTATAAGTTGTAATATCCCACATAAAACCTCACCTTGTCAAAGTTCGGAGAGTGTTGTCCTTTAAATAGAAAATTGAATACTGCCACGCCTGCCATTGGTAAGATGGCAAGACTTGTAAATCCATGTAATTTAATTTCAAATAGAATTAGTGTACCAGGTACTGTTGTGCAAAGACGAACTTTCAAAAGAATACGTGAAAGTATCTAACATATAACATAACATTTTCATAATGTTCTTTCAGTAGAAATAGGGCGAAACGTAGCCCAGTGGTAAAGCGTCCGCTTGATGCGCAGTCGGTCTGGGATCGATCCCCGTCGGTGGGCCCATTGGGCTATTTATCGTTCCAGCCAGTGTACCACGACTGATATACCAAAGGCCGTAAGCCGTAGTATGTGCTATCCTGACTGTGGGATGGTGCATATAAAAGATCCCTTGCCACTAATCGAAAAGAATAGTCTTTGCTACTAATAGAAAAACGTAACGGGTTTTCTCTCTAAGACTATGCGTCAAATTACCAAATGTTTGACATCCAATAGTCGATGATTAATAAATCAATGTGCTCTAGTGGTGTCGTTAAACAAAACACATTTTTTATTTCTTTTTTTCAGTAGAAATATTAATCCAACATTACTTGCTCACATTCTATTGCAATGTGTTTGCTTGTTTTTATTTTTCTCTCATGTACCACGTATATATGGTCTGAGCGAATAAAGAATTTGAAACTAAATTTGCTTGGAAAAAGTTGCATGTTTTCCTCTAAAATTAGCGTAACAATTTTCATGCGGAACTAGGATAGTTATGGACACCTGTTATTTAAGAAATGTGAAACTTAAAAAGTTTGTATTAAAGTTAAAGTTAAACCGCGAAACGTTTGCACGTTAGTGACAGGGGGCGGGACGTAGTCCAGTAGTAAAGCATTCGCTTGATGCGCGGTCGGTCTAGGATCGATCCCCGTCGGTGGACCCATTGGACTATTTCTCGTTCCAGCCTATGCTCCACAACTGGTGTAACAAAGGCCGTGGTATGTACTATCCTGTCTGTGGGATGGTACATATAAAAGATCCCTTGCTGCTAATCAAAAAGAGTAGCCCATGAAGTGGCGACAGCAGGTTTCCTCTCTTAATATCTGTGTTGTCCGTAACCATATGTCCGACGCCATATAACCGTAAATAAAATGTGTTGAGTGCGTCGTTAAATAAAACATTTCCTTCGTCAGTGACAGTACAAATTAGAGGACGAATAATTATAGGTCGTTGTTAATCTCTTACGAAAACATATCTTTAGGTATTTACTCATACAATGAGACCTCCCCCCCCCACCCCCCCCCCCCCACCCCCACCCCAAACAAAACAAAACAACTCTGAAGCGAAAGTAGATCAGTAGCATATCTTGAACGGAAATCTCCTAAGTGTTGGCTAGATTAACGTTAATCCGGTGTTTGACGGGATTCTATGAGGACGGGGATGTTTCGTGGTTTGAAGGTTATTTCAAACCAGTAGGGAAATTACACCAGTAAAAAAAGGTTAAAGTTTATTTTGTTTTACGACAGCACTAGAACACATCGATTAATTAATCATTGGCTATTGGATATCATACATTTGGTAATTCTGATACATAGTCTTTGAGAGAAAACCCGTATACATATTTAGAACAAGATATGTAGACATAGACATATATAGACACAGTGAGATATGTAGACATATACATATAGAGACACAGTGAGATATGTAGACACACACACACACACACACACACACACACACACACACACACACACACACACACACACACACACACAATGGGCCCAATGGCAGAGATCGATCCTAAATCGACCGTGCATCAGACGAGCTCTTTACCATCTGGTTACATAATCCTCTTCCCCCCAAACAGAAAGAAAGAAATGCTTTATTTAACGACGCACTCAACACATTTTATTTACGGTTATATGGCGTCAGACATATGGCTAAGGACCACACAGATTTGGAGAGGAAACCCGCTGTTGCCACATAGGCTACTCTTTTTACGACAGACAGCAAGGGATCTTTTATTTGCGCTTCCCACAGGCAGGATAGCACAAACCACGACCACCCCAAACAGAGACTAGCAGAGATAAACGAACATGTAGCAAACATGTAGCAAACAGACAGAACGAATGAAAATGAAACGAATCGAATGCGGACTATTAATATCTGGATACCGGCCTCGGTGGTGTCGTGGTTAAGCCATCGGACATAAGGAAGGTAGGTACTGGGTTCGCAGCCCGGTACTGGCTCCCACGCAGAGCGAGTTTTAACGACTCAGTGGGTAGGTGTAAGACCACCACCCCCTCTTCTCTCACTAACCACTAGCAAGTAACAATTAACCCACTCTCCTGGACAGTTGGGATGTGTGTGTGTTCCCAGAACAGCGTGCTTGAACCTTAATTGGATATTAGCACGACAATAAGTTGAAATGAAATGAAATATCTGGATTGCAAACTACAAGCCAATAAAGCAAAATACATAGCTAGAAGTGTCATTCAATATTCATTCATTCTTCCTTGCAAGGAGCAAGACGTCCGACGCCATATAGCCGTAAATAAAATGTGTTGATTAAAACCATGATCTATTTGATGTTAAACGTTTGATAATTATGACACCCTGTCTTCAAGGAAACCCGCTAAAGTTTTCAATAGCAGCATATCTTTTGAGTCTACTTTTGAGTCTACTTCCCGAAAGACAAAATAGTACATACCACGGGTTTGTTTTGTTTGGATATGGCAGTGGTCAGAAATAAACGAAATGTTAAATCTAAATGGATGAATGGATGAACAGACGAATGGACGACCACGGCATTGAATATACCAGTTGTAGGGCACTGGTTAAAAAGTAGGTCAAATCTAATAAACATAAGGGCGGGATTTGGTTCAGTTAGCAAAACGCTCGAATAAAGTGCTTAGGTCATGGGATCGAACCCAGTCGACAGACCCATTGAGCTTTTTTCCGTCCAAACCTGTGCTCCAAGGAAGGAAATGTATTTTATTTAACGACGCACTCAACACATTTTATTTACGGTTATATGGCGTCAGACATATGGTTACGGACCACACAGATATTGAAAGAGAAAACCCGCTTTTGCACTTCATGGGCTACTCTTTTCGATCAGCAGTAAGAGATCTTTTATATGCACCATCCCAACAGACAGGGTAGTACATACCACGGCCTTTGATATGCCAGTCGTGGTGCACTGGCTGGAACGAGAAATAGCCCAATGGGCCAACCTATGCTCCACGACTTGTACATCAAAGGCCGTGGTATATCCTTTGTGTGGAAAAGTTCACATGTATATAACAAAGAAAGAAAGAAATGTTTTATTTAACGACGCACTCAACACATTTTATTTACGGTTATATGGTGTCAGACATATGGTTAAGGACCACACAGATTTTGAGAGGAAACCCGCTGTCGCCACTACATTGGCTACTCTTCCGATTAGCAACGAGGGATCTTTTATTTGCGCTTCCCACAGGCAGGATAGCACAAACCATGGCCTTTGTTGAACCAGTTATGGATCACTGGTCGGTGCAAGTGGTTTACACCTACCCATTCAGCCTTGCGGAGCACTCACTCAGGGTTTGGAGTCGGTATCTGGATTAAAAATCCCATGCCTCGACTGGGATCCGAACCCAGTACCTACCAGCCTGTAGACTGATGGCCTAACCACGACGCCACCGAGGCCGGTACGTGTATATAAGATGCCTGCCTGCTAATTGGAATATGTAGAGGGTTCCTCTGAAGACTATACGTCAGATTTACCAAATATATGACATTCAATAGCCATTGATTAAGTAATCAAGTTCTCTAGGATCGATCCCCGTCGTGGGCCCATTCGGCTATTTCTCGTTCTAGCCAATACACCACAACTGGTATATCAAAGGCCGTGGTATGTGATATCCCGTTTATGCGATGATGCATATAAAAAAAACCTTGTTATTAATGGAAAAATGTAGCCGGTTTCCTCTCTAAGAATAAATGTCCAACTTATCAAATGTCTAAAATCCAATAGTCGATGATTAATAAATCAATGTACTCTAGTGGTGTCGTTAAACAAAAAAACCCCCACCTTTTAACTTTAATCAATGTCGAGTGGTGTCGTTATACAAAACAAACTTTAGATTTTTAATAAAATAAAATAATGGATAAACTGACGAATGGACGACCACAGCCTTTTATAATATACCAGCCATGTGACGCTGGTTGAAAATAAAAGAAAGATAAATTCTATAATAATTAATGAACGGACGAACAGACGGACGTATGACGGATCTGTATAAGACGGGACATTTCTCATTGAATGCCGGGCCAGTTTGGCCGTCTCCAATTGAGTGTTGATATCTTTTAGCAGGTCTCGGTATCACAATCTTGTTGGGCGGCTACCTCGATACGCAATAATGTCCTCACAGAGGTCCACTATCAGTGTACACTTCCTCTCCCCCGACTTACTCACACACCGGCCAGATACCACACGTCTATACAATTGATACAAGTTTTAGACTGCCGCCATGGACTGCACATTCGAGAGACTGGCCTCACGGGCTCTTTTGCATGGCACGTAGTGCTACCCACGCGACTAAGCGATCCGTGGAATGGTGATCAGTTAGTTCCTAGGTTTGTCTCATTCCGGTGATTGACGTCTGAATTGTGCTGTTAAATTGATTCAAGTGGTTTTATTACAAGTGATCTTTAATTGGCGATGGACGGCCACGGGACGTTCTACTCCCAACCCGTGTACCAGAGAGAGACCTACTCTTCTGGCCCTGGCGATGGGTCCTTCCCCACCCTCCACCAAGCCCCACCCGCGTGTATCTATGCCTGTACTACGTCTGACCAGAGTGGATACGGTGGGCAGACGATGGCCGTCGTCGAACAGTCCTTGCTGCAGACGGAATCTCCAAACAGCCTGAGTCATCAGATGTCGCCCCCATCGCACGGCCCGACCCACGGGCAGTTGGCCTCGCCCGTCCCGGCGCACGTTCAGAAGACCCCCGTGACGATAAACTCGACTCTAGCCTCTCCGATATCACCTCAGATTCAGCCACCCCCAGCTCATTCCCAGTCGATGACCCACGGGCAGAGACAAGGGTGTCTGTCCCCCACAGGCAGCAACAGTCAGTCGGGGTCTCCCACCAGTCTTCAGTTTCCTTGGATGAAGACAACCAAGTCTCACGCACATCAGTGGAAGGCGCAGTGGCCAGGTAAGTCATGATCTTTTAAAACGTTATCGAAGGTTTTGGTTCATGCCATACAAAGGTTATTGTATACTGGATCATAATTCACTCATTCAAAACACTTTTACTGTACAAAAGCGTCAAAATTCCTTAAAGCTTTAAAATTATTGAAGATTTTTATTTTATTTCATACAAAGGTTGTTCAACTTGTTGTACATTTAAACATAACTCTAAAAGACTTAATCATTGTACTATTCAAAACCGTATTACTGTATAATAGAGTAGCGACTCCTTAAAGCTTTAAAATTACTGAAGTTTGTTTTTTAATTTCAAAGTTAATGCATATAGGATTATAAAATATTATCTAAAATATTGATTAAGTATCATATTCAAAACCGAATTACTGTACGAGATAGTTGAAATTCTTGAAACAAATTAAACAATATTTTAGATACACAAAGGTTATTATATTTTCATATATAAATCTAAAATACATTGATTATCATTTTCAAAAGCATACCATTGTGTGATTTACTCCACGAAACATAACCCAGTCAGAGGGAAGCCGTGACGATATGAAACATACTTGGAAATCAAAGCTGAGAAACCCAAACTTTTCCGTGTCTACTGTTATAGCATACGAATAAGAATTAATTAAGATACTATTTAGAGACAGCGATAGGAGGCTTGTATACCTTCTGATTTTCAGTATCCGTCTGGCCCAACTCTGAAGAAAGTTCAAATAATCACGAATCAAGAAAGACATATCCTTATGATGAAGACACAACAGGTGTCATCACCTTCCAAGTCCCTTCACCACAAGCGCATGTTGGCTCCAACGCTTACAACTCGAATATGTGATAACTTCCACACAGCTCTGGTTATATGTGAGCCTAGTAAATACAGAATTTACTTAATTACCTTTACCCACAAGGAGAACCCATTTATCTCGGCCAAGGCTCACCCATCTTCATTAAAAACTAATTATGACGCGTGCAGTGGAGATTGATACCTGTGGACCGAGTGGTTTCCCGGGTCCGATCAACCACACGGAAATATATACACAGAGCGAACCTCCGTACAGTGAAAAAAACATCACATCTTGTTTAGTTGTGAAAATATACCACAGTGTTGTTATAATTATTAAAAATATTTATTTGTTGAAGATGAATAGCGTGGTATGTAAATGAAACATTTACAAATATCACAATCTAAATTGCAATAGATTTTATGGACATAAACAGTATTAAAATGTTGTTAAAATTATTTAAAATGTTTATTTGTTGAAGATGAATAGTGTGTCTTGTACATGAACCATTTACAAATATCAAACATAAATTGCAAAATATTTTACGGACAAAAAATAAATAATGAAAGTATAATTATTTTCAGTATGACATTTAAAAGTTCATTTAAACTAATAAAACGGTTACTATATAGTTTTGTTTCTTTTAAATACGCAATAGTACATGTATTTACTATTACTAGTATTATTATTACATTAACGATATTTTAAACTTTATGCAATACATTTTGAAATTTCATTGTCGTTTTGTGTTTTATCTGAGAACCGTGGCATCTGTTCAAGACCTGTTTCCCTTGAGTGAAACTGTAACTAGACTGCGTACCATTCACACAATGTACTCGGTACTTTATCTGAGAACCGTGGCATCTGTTCAAGACCTATTTCCCTTAAGTGAAATTGTAACTACACTGCGTACCATTCTCACAATGTACTCGGTACTTTATCTGAGAACCGTGGCATCTGTTCAAGACCTGTTTCCCTTGAGTGAAACTGTAACTAGACTGCGTACCATTCACACAATGTACTCGGTACTTTATCTGAGAACCGTGGCATCTGTTCAAGACCTGTTTCCCTTGAGTGAAATTGTAACTACACTGCGTACCATTCACACAATGTACTCGGTACTTTATCTGAGAACCGTGGCATCTGTTCAAGACCTGTTTCCCTTGAGTGAAACTGTAACTAGACTGCGTACCATTCACACAATGTACTCGGTACTTTATCTGAGAACCGTGGCATCTGTTCAAGACCTGTTTCCCTTGAGTGAAATTGTAACTACACTGCGTACCATTCACACAATGTACTCGGTACTTTATCTGAGAACCGTGGCATCTGTTCAAGACCTGTTTCCCTTGAGTGAAACTATAACTACACTGCGTACCATTCACACAATGTACTCGGTACTTTATCTGAGAACCGTGGCATCTGTTCAAGACCTGTTTCCCTTGAGTGAAATTGTAACTACACTGCGTACCATTCTCACAATGTACTCGGTACTTTATCTGAGAACCGTGGCATCTGTTCAAGACCTGTTTCCCTTGAGTGAAACTGTAACTACACTGCGTACCATTCACACAATGTACTCGGTACTTTATCTGAGAACCGTGGCATCTGTTCAAGACCTGTTTCCCTTGAGTGAAATTGTAACTACACTGCGTACCATTCTCACAATGTACTCGGTACTTTATCTGAGAACCGTGGTATCTGTTCAAGACCTGTTTCCCTTGAGTGAAACTGTAACTACACTGCGTACCATTCTCACAATGTACTCGGTACTTTATCTGAGAACCGTGGCATCTGTTCAAGACCTGTTTCCCTTGAGTGAAACTGTAACTAGACTGCGTACCATTCACACAATGTACTCGGTACTTTATTTGAGAACCGTGGCATCTGTTCAAGACCTGTTTCCCTTGAGTGAAACTGTAACTAGACTGTGTACCATTCACACAATGTACTCGGTACTTTAAAGTAGATGTATAATACAATTAAACCAGGAAAGTTTGTTTTGTTTAACGACACCACTAGAGCACATTGATTTATTAATCATCGGCTATTAGATGTCAAACATTTGGTAATTTTGACATAATAGTCTTAGAAAGGAAACCCGCTACATTTTTCCATCAGTAGTAAAGGATCTTTTATATGCACCATCCCATAGACAGGATAGTACATACCACGGCCTTTGATATACCAGTCGTGGTGCACTGGCTAGAGCAAGAAATAGCACAATGGGCCCACCGATGGGGATCGATCCCAAACCGACCACGCTTCAGGCGGATGGTTTACCACTGGGCTACGTCCCACCCCATTAAACCAAGAGAAAAATGTGTTTAGAAACAAATGCTGCGCTAGTAACACGTTCTATTTGTTAACAATTCCCCAATCCAAATAATGTATTTTTTGAAATAACCAAGACCAACTTAGTTTAACAACAGTTTATGAAATAATTTACATGTAACTTTACAAATATACAGTGTACTTGTTTACAAAATATGAGGTACATACCTATATTAAGTTTTGATTCAAGTATTACATTATTTCAAATAGTCTTATAAATTACCGTGAATATCCAGGTATATAAAATATATTGGTTATTTAATATAAATGTGTTTATGCGTTTGGGTAAAATATAAAAGAAAAAAATAGATGAATATTAAGTAAATTTGGAATTTTGCCAAACTTAGTATAAACATAAATGGTGTAATACTCAGAGAGAAAATAACATCTGTCACTTATGTATATTGATGTTGGTGTTTCATTATTTTGAACTGTAAATTTTACTGCTGAAAAAAAGAGAGTATTTACATAATTACTGTAAAAATAAACGAAATACAGTTACTTTTTATCATTTATTTACAACCACACAGCTGATTTCTTAATAAATTATGCAAATCTTTATACATAAATAACATGACCAGTACCGTTACAACAACAACTAAAAGAAAAAAAAAGGGGGAAAAAAGAAGAAAAAAAAAAAAAAAAAAAAAAAGAAAGAAAGAAAGAAAAAAAGAAAAGAAAGAAAGAAAGAAAGAAAGGAGTAACTAACTTTCATATGTTCTCCATGCTTCTCTCTGTATAGTCTTTAGACAATAAAAATTATTCTTGTCTTATCTTGTTTTGTAACAACCAGTGCTGGCTTGGTGACTTAATTAAGCGACCACCAAGCGGACAAGTTATCTGAATCTCCGCCTTTACCGGGAGGAATTTAACATACAGAAGGCGGTTGGCAAGTTATTGACAAATATCAACCTTTATTAATTTTTCAGTTTAATTAAATTTTTTGCTCGGAACAAGCCGATCTGCTATATTGGATTTTGTGTTGATCTGGCATTATGTTATGAGTTTTTTTTTGCGAAAAGCAAACCTGGACAACCAATGTTCATGAATGTTTTAATTGTTCATGATGCGCCGTACACGTACCCATGGTCCCATAGTACTAAAAAGGAGAGGAAAAGAAAGGAATGTCCGTTTAACATCTCGGCACATTTTAAACTACGGCTATTTATTGTCTTGCAATAAGTTTTTTTTCCCCGACACTTTGTTGAGAGAAAGGGGGAAAACCAGCTACAGCCATTTAGGCTGCTCAAACCAATAAGCAGCCAGGATCTTTTACATGCACTTTCCAATAGGTAGGACAGTCCATACCATGGTCTTTGACATACCAGTTATGGAGCACGGGCTGGTATGGAAAAAAACCCGCTGATTGTATCGATAGCAATCGTTCCTGCGACCCAGGCAAAATAGTAGTTGATTCCATGAATCTCTGTCTAGTGCCTCACGACTTGCATAAGTCATGGTATGTGCTATCCTGTCTGTGGGATGGTGCATATAAAAGATCCCTTGCTACTAATGAAAACAATTTAGCGGGTTTTCTCTCTATGACTGTGTCAAAAATGACCATATGTTCGACATCCAATAGCCGATGATTAATAAATCAATGTGCTCTAGTGGTGTCGTTAAATAAAACAAACATAAGATATCATTTTACTCTCGAATTCGGGAAAAATCTATAGAGATAATCAGACACAATATGCTAAACTGAGGTGTTTTAACCATATATTTTCATCATTCTACCCGCAAAATTGTAATTTATGTAAAAATACGTAGTGATTCATTTGCAACCCAATATAGCTGGGGCGAGGCGTACCCTTGTGGTAAAGCGCTCGCTTGATGTGCGGTCGGTTTGGGATCGATCCCCGTCAGTGGGCCCATTGCGCTATTTCTCGCTCCAGCTAGTGCACCACGACTGGTACATCAAAGGCCGTGATATGTGCTATCCTGTCTATGGGATGGTGCATATAAAAGATCCCTTGCTGCTAATCGAAAATTAGCCCATGAAGTGGTTTCCTTCCTCAATATCTGTGTGGTTCTTAACCATATGTCCGACGTCATATAGCCGTAAATAAAATGTGTCGAGTGCGTCGATAAAACATTTCCTTCCTTACCTATATAGCTGTTTGGCAGTAATACTAATAAGAAAAAAAACGCGTTGTTATCCAGATTCTGGCATTTTCGTTTAATTAGGGCAAAAGCTAGCCTGCCCCCTACAAAAATGAGAGCCCGTACGCCTATGCCTATGACAGGTTAGATAATACATTAGAATACAAGCTAAAATAATTAACAATCAAATTTCATTTCAACTTATTTTCGTGCTTATATCCAATTAAGATTCAAGTACGCTGTTCTGGGCACACACCTCAGCTATCTGGGATGTCTGTCCAGGACTGTGGGTTAGTTGTTAGATGGTTAGTGGTCAGTAAGAGAGAAGAGGGTGTAGTGGCCTTACACCTACCCATTGAGCCCTTAAGAGCTCGCTCTGGGTAGGAACCGGTACCGATACCGGGCTGCGATGGCTTAACCACAGCGCCACCGAAACCGATTAACAATCAAATGCGGCATTGTCAGACACAGATTTGTGTTTAAGAGACTTTCTAATTCTTTCCACCCCCAGTGACGTGTAGTAAATCCCTCTTCATCTACAGAAGAGTTCCAACAAACTGTGTTTGTGACAGGCTGGTAACGCACGATTAGATGAGGATTACCGTGAACGACCGCAAACTCCAATGTCTTCTTCCCACCTATACGCGTCAAGGACATGCATCATGTCTGAAGAGGGCTCTGCACTAAATACTTATACAGTTTGTAGATACGGGACTCAGTTCGTGTGAAACTGTAGCCATGTGTGTCAGTGAAGGGTACCCGAGAAATTGTTACTGATAGCGAAACACTACTTTAGTTAAGAAGAAATTTGTAGTAGTTCACCTCATTCACAATATTCTAAATATGCCACAGTGATAGACTGTACACCACCAGGCGCAGATTCAAGGGGTGAGTGTTGGAGGTAATATCCCTTTCCCGAACTTCAGAGTATCCCCAAAATGCAACTGTGTATAACAGATAAAATGGATTTATGGCCTTTTAGACTAGTATAGGAGATGCAATATTTGAGTAGAGAGGGATTTTCTGAGTCAGACTGGCTATATATAATGCATGTTAGTATAATTTTGGATTACTGTCAAAACCATTTGTTAAAAGTTGCACTCCTTTTCGTAGATAATTCCTGCATCCGTCCCTCATATGTATGGATACAGCTGCTAGATGCAACTTTCAATCAACATACATACCTAACCATTAAAGTAATTTTTAACCCCCCCAAAAAGACATATAAAAAGAAAACAAAAGAACAAAAACCGTGTGGTATAACGGGAAGTGTTTTTGACGGCCCTAGTTCCACACTAAAATTGTCGTCCTACTTTTATTTTATTTTATTTTAATAGTATCCCAATCGTGTCAAATACTATAAACATCAGAATGGCTAAAATTTATTGGCGGGTCTAGAGGGGAGCACAGGGGTCCCATGACACCCCTTCTGCTCGTTTTAAGTGCCCCTTTTAATGACCTATTAAAAAAACCCCACCTAATTTTATCATCCATAATACAAAACACTAAATTGCCCCGAAAACGCCTCTATCGCATCGTTATTTGAACAATTTGTGGAGATCAAACAATTTGTGGGGAGCATACCCTGAACTCCCCTACGGATCTCATACCTTATGAGAGCTCGGTTCATTTGCTTTCGACAAACTTAAAGTTACCCATTTATGAATTCTGTTACCCCCATCCGTTTTCCAAAATCGTGGATGCGTCTCTGGAATTTCGTGGACTATAATATTATATTATATTATATTATATTATATTATATTATATTTTAAACAAGAACACTTACATTATCGTCATTTTAATAATATTTTATCCAAAAAGATGTTACAATTGCTTCAAAATCAGTCCATTGGTAAAGCGCTCTAGGATCGATACCCGTCGGTGGTCCCATTGGGCTATTACTCGTTCCAGCCAGTGCACCACGACTGGTATAGCAAAGGCTGTGGTATGTGCTATCCTATCTGTGGGATGGTGCATATAAAAGATCCCTTTCTACTAATCAAAACATGTACCGGGTTTCCTCTCTAAGACTATATGTCAAAATTGTTAAATATTTGACATCCAATAGCTGATGAATAATACATTAACGTACTCTAGCGGTGTCGCTAAACAAAACAAACTTTAACTTTTGCTACGAAATCACGACAGGTCCTTTAAACGTATATGTATGTGGAAAACACTATAAAACCGAGTTGCACTCGCTCACTGACCGAGTCTGCAGCATGTGTAATGTTATCTATCCCGTTGAACGATATCTCACGAGGGGGTATGCCGTTAAGATATGCCATCAAAACGTAATCCTATTTAATACAATATCAATATCGGAGCCTCAGTATTTTTATTTCAGTATAATTACCTGGCTACAAAACACTCGGCGCTGCAGTGCCACCGTTACAGGTTCAAGTATTTTGAAGTCGGCTTCCGTCATTATAAAAATATCGCTACTCCCAAGTCGAATAAATCATCAGTTTTTAATTTAAAACAACCGAACTAAGTGAACTCTATTCTTATTCCGATATATGACATAATGTTTACTATATAATCAATACATTTTAAAATAAATAATGAAAGTACACAACGATGCCTATAAATACACTAAAAAGTGTAAATACACGGACGTACTTATAGAAAATACTACATGACTGGCCGTAATGCTAGATTCCGACTACCAACTGCCAGCAGAAAGTTAGCTAACTTTCTGCTGTCACGACTTTTACTACTGGTAGTACTAAACCAAATAACTTCCGGCTGGGTCAAAGTTCGAGGTGCACCCAACTTTTGATAGAGAAGTGAACACCACAAGTCCTGTGATTGGTTATAAATGTGAGTGTGTTGATAAAAAATAATAGTTTCATCTGGGTAAAAAAATATGCAATTTTATTTCATCTAGTACCAATGTGTCAAGTAGCCTTGTGCTTGAAACATGTATGGGGTACCTATAAAAAAAAGTACTCGAATTTTGTGCGGAACTAGGGTAGTCATAGACGCTACCCGTTATCTCAGAAACGAGCAGCTTGACCCCCAATTTTTTCTAATTCACTTTAAGTGTGATTGGTGGTAGTATTTATATCCGTGGCGTTTATGTCGGTTGATACGTTGCAGGTAGGAGTTTTAGCCACATATGTTACTATTGTCGTCTATGGGATTTGATTTGGTAGTATACACCCTATACTGTCCATTTGGTAGTCTGGGCGCTCTTACTACTTGATTCCCGTCGTATAAACCATTAGTTGTTAATCTAAGCGGTGCCGTCGTAAGCTGGGAGTCGAGAGTTGGGGAAATTACAACGCAACCGTCAAGTTGGCCAACTTTCTGCTGGCAGTTGGTAGTCTGAGTCTAGCATTAGATATCATTTATCTTACGAGTTGTTCAAAACGTATCAAACGAGCGAGAGCGAGCTGGATCCGTTTTTAAACAACGAGTTGTAAGATAAATGATATCTAGCAGACATGAATATAGTATTCTATTTCTTGCATATCCTAAAATACTAGGTTTAAAATAAAGTTAAACGTCATTTCCAACTAATGCGCTTGCATTTAAAGGGACAGACCTTAGTTTCAGTCCATGAAAATTAACACTAAGCTTGTTTAATCTACACACCTGTAACCCATTTGGATAAAGTTACAATAGAGCGAAACATGAGTCTGTGGCTTTGAAATGTTGAAACAGTCTCTAAAATATACTAAAACTCGACTCTATAATTGTTACATCTCAGACGCACATGCGTTTTTAAAAATATTAAAAATGTATTTTGTGATATTAAAAACACCAGGATGACCAAAAAACCCTCGAATGTACGGAAATTGATAATCTAAATAATAAAATCAAAGTAAAGTATGATTTCAGTTATCAAAAACGGCTCTAATAGTAAAAAATATGCCATAGTGTTTAAAAATTAGGGTATGTCCCTTAAACTTATGCGTTACAGAGCAGTCAGTTTCAGGTTAACTTACACGTCACAAGACAGTTAATTTTGATTATACTTATTTTATTGGACTGCATGACTGTGAAGACTGGGTCATTAATAGGAGCAGCCAACTGAATGTCTTTAAATTGCCGTACGATATCATAAATTTAAAAAAAAGATGACTATAGGTAGTACTAAACCAAATAACTTCCGGCTGGGTCAAAGTTCGACTTGCACAACACAACAAGTCCGGTGATAAATGTGAGTGTATTGGTTGTAAAAAAAAAAAGTTTCATCCGGGCAAAATATTTATGCAATTTTATTTCATCAAGTAGCCTTGTGCTTGAAACATGTATGGTGTACCTTGTTCCAAAAAAGCACTTAAATTTTGTGTGGTACTAGGGTAGTCATGGACGCTACCAGGTATCTCTGAAATGAGCAGCTTGACACCCAGTTTTTTCCGATTCACTTTATGGTTGAGGGGTGGTAGTATTTACATCCGTGGTTTTTATGTCAATTGATAAGCTCCTGGTAGGTGTTTTACCCACACATGTTACTATTGTCCTCTATGGCATTTCATTTAGTAGTATACACCCTGTACAGTATTTCTGTCTGTAACTTTGTTGAATGTACTTGATCGTCTTACAACACTGTTCAGTATTTTTGTCTATAGCTTAGTTTGCTAAATGTACTTGACCCTCTTACAACACTGTACAATATTTCTGTCTATAACTTAATGTTCTTAATTGTACTTCATCATCTTACAACATTGTACAGTATTTCCGTCTATAACCTAGTTTCTTAAATATACTTAATTCTCTTACAAAACTGTACAGTATTTCTGTCAATAACTTAGTTTTTTAAATGTACTTGATCCTCTTACAGAACTGTACAGCATTTCTGTCTATATCTAAGTTTGTCAAATGTACTTGATCCTTTTATAACACTGTACAGTATTTCTGTCCATAACTTAGTTTGTTAAATGTACTTGATCTTTTGACAACACTGTACAGTATTTCTGTCTATGACTAACAACACTGTACAGCATTTCTGTCTATAACACTTAGTTTCTTAAATGTAGTTGAGCTTCTTTCAGCAATGACTATACAGTACAGTATTTCTGTCGATAACTTAGTTTCTTGCTTGAAGTAAAAATTCAATAGTACAACTCGGACATCTACGTAAGTTCGTACATTTTAACATCATCGTTTTATGAAATATATGTATCGGATGTATCGAGATACAGCTGCCTTAAATCGATGCATCGAATATATCGATAAAAATACTGTATCGTCCTATCGTTACAGCTCTACTATCGGGTTGTTTTTAATCATTCGTAATATAACAGAACAGAACAGAACTTTATTCAACTCAGATCACCAAACGGTGATACATGGAGGTAGTTTACAAACATATTATACAGACGGCTGCAGTAAACGCTTGACACACACACACACACACACACACACACACACACACACACACACACATATATATATCTATTGACACACACACACATATGATATACACATAATACACAATAGGTATAATAATATAACATTGTTATAAGCAGTAGTATACTTTAGATATTAACCATTACGTATTGTCTATAATTATGCTGTATAGATAGTTTTGAGAACAGAGTTAATCACATTTAGGAACATACATAATTTCTTTGTCGTTGATAGCTTTTTCGAATTAAATAATTGACAGAATTTATAAGTATTGGGTCTGTCATAATAATATATTTTTTTAGATATATTAATCTTTCATTTGAGAAATATGTTCATTAAAATAAATAATGATATTCATCACCTAAAGTGATGTTACAGAGAGGACATTTTCGTTCTTGTCTATCGATGTTTTACAATCGGCCAATTTCAATTGGTAGATAGTGATTACAAGTCCTGAATCGGCAATATATTGTTCGCAGTTTTCCAGGTAAATATAGAAGATAATTTTCGCATGAAAGAGTCGATTTGAAAATTGTGTATGTGGAACATTTCGGATATGAATTTAAGTTATCATTCCAAGCCTGTCTATACTGATCTTGTAGTCTTTGACTTACAATATCAGTGAATGCTTTCTTACTTGTAATATTTTGATTTAACCAATAATTCCCCAAGCCTAACATGTTTAGGGTATATTGTATCTTAATTAACCATTTAAATCTATATCCATGATTAATAGTTTCACATATCATGATTCTGTATAATATTGCTGATATTTTAGAGGCTTTTCCAGTCATCTAGGGGCAAAACTCCCAATTCACCATAAATCGTAGGGAGTGGGGTACTCTTTCTAAGTCTCAGTATGTCTCTTAAGAAATTTAATTGAATTTGTTCAATATTTTGGCTATTACCAAATCCACAGATTTCTGAGGAATACAGGAGAATTGGGACAATAGTACTATCCAAAATGCACAACTGGCAATCTATAGGTATATTTACATTTCTAATTCTAATGTTTAGTAACGTCACTGCATTTTTAGCCTGCTCTATAAGAGTTTATAATATAACAACTGAAGTAACTGTTTTGCTGTTAGAAATTGGTTGTTGCGATTAGCATATTAAGATTAGCGAGATAACAACAAACAAGTCATTTTCTTCATACCTCACTACAGCGAATGTTAAGTGACATGGAAAAAAAGTATCTTGGATCACCTTTGATTTTAGCAGGTGCACACCTCGGTTAAAACTCGTTTTGTATCTGTCACAGACAAAACAGGTGTAACATTTTGGAATTCCCCATTTGATCTTAGCCATTGTTTATTTTAATGCACATTATCCCCACAAGAATTTTCATAACATCATAGTTTCGTATCTATCCACACGTGTAGCACTTCTTATGTATGTCTGTGGTTTCCTAGCAACCACCCGTTCCAGGACTCGTCGGGGGTCAGAGGTCAGGCAGGGTTGAGTCGAGTCTATCTAGAGGCTAGCTCGTCGATTATACGATTTTAGAATATGCAACTGAGAAGTTTGTGCAACGATTATGAATGCATCATTCGTTTTTGTTTAAATTGTATTCCAAGTTGTCGTGTCACAACTGGTGATGCCGATTCTTGGTGTAATCAACAAATGTTTAATTAATGTCTCCATCAGGATATGAATATAAAATATATTAATTTGTTACTCTGGTTAATTAATTGGTCGATCCATTCATCGACCCATTTAAACCCATGCATCCATCCATTCGTCCATCCATCCATCCATCCATCATTTCTCATTCATTTGTCCGTCCATCCATCTAACCACCCATCCGTCTAAGCACCATCCACTTATCCTTCCATCCATCCATCCATCCATCCATCCATCCATCCATCCATCCATCTATCCATTCGTCCATCCATCCATCCATCATTTCTCATTCATTTGTCCGTCCATCCATCTAACCACCCATCCGTCTAAGCACCATCCACTTATCCTTCCATCCAACCATCCATCCATCCATACATCCATCCATCCGTCCATCCATCCATCCAATCGTCCATCCATCCATCCATCATTTCTCATTCATTTGTCCGTCCATCCATTTAACCACCCATCCGTCTAAGCACCATCCACTTATCCTTCCACCCAATCATCCATCCTTCCATCCATCCAACCATCCATCCATCCATCCATCCATTCGTCCATCCATCCATCCATCCATCCATCATTTCTCATTCATTTGTCCGTCCATCCATCCAACCACGCATCCGTCTAAGCACCATCCACTTATCCTTCCATCCATCCATCGATCCATCCATCCATCGATCCATATTTCCCATCCACCCATCCATCCAACCAACACCCACCCTTCCATCCATCCATCCATCAACAATAAATCAATCAGTCTTTGAATCAATAAATACTTCCTCATTCATTTGTCCGTCCATCCTCCCAACTATCCACCCGTCTATCCACTACCCACTCACCCATCCATCCATTAATCAACATATCCATCCATCACTTCACAAACTACTAACATGGACACATAGAGAGGTACATGTAGTAACTGATGACTGACATGCCATCTACTAATATTACTAGTTCATAGTAGCACAGTGTCCCCACGTCTAACTTTGGAACTGAAGTAGTCATTACAGACTAAAAGTCTGTGCAGTACACACGGTGGCCTATTACAGATAACAAAACACCAAATAGCATCTGACCAATCCTACGATGCGTGGTCGGTCTGAGATCGATTACCATTGGTGTGCCCATTGGGCTATTTCTCGTTCCAGCCAGTGCACTGGTATATCAAAGGCCATGGTATGTACTACCCTGTCTGTGGGATGGTGCATATAAAAGATCCCTTGCTGCTAATTTTCATTAAGGGTGAAGGGTTGTAGTATTTATATAGATATACGGAATGGATGAATTTTTAACTACACCCCAACACGATAAATACATCGGCTATTAGGTGTGAAACTATGGTAAATGCACAAATAATGGGATGATATAGATATAAAGTGTATGTGTTGGTTGAAAAGTTACAGGTACAGGTTTTTGCCATATATATGTATATTATGTTACTATTGTCGTGCATGTGAGTTGAATTGGTGGTGTACACCCAATACAGAAGCCCTGACAGCGACGAGTACTAAGACTAGGAGAATAACGCCAGGTACAAAACCCTTTTGTTGAGCTGACAGGTGCGTTAGACTTTTACCTGGATACCTGATAAAGCCGGGAGTCCGGCTCGAGATTACGGATTTCTTAGAATTAAACACAAGTGGTCGAGATGATCACATAGTGCAGTGGTATTAAATGCCGGGATTGGGAGATACTACGTTGTATGTAAATAAATAAAATAATATAAAATAAAATAGAATAGAATAAAATAGAATAAAATAAAATAGAATAAAATAAAATAGAATAAAATAGAATAAAATAGAATAAAATAAAATAAAATAATATAAAACTAAATAAAACTAAATAAAATAAAATAAAATAAAGAGATAAATTAACAACTAAATACATAAATAAATAATTAATTAAAACAACAAAACAACAAACGAAAGAACTAACAAATATATAACATATTTGTTAGTTGTATGCATTGAGCACCCATTTATATTTGATAAATAGGTGTTCAATGCATACAACTTACAAATATGTTGTATATTAGTACAAATCGAATTACACCATGGAATATGGAATCATGATTGAGTTCTTTTAATATTTTGTGTTAATTTCGGAAATCGTTTCGTTTAAACTATGTTCTTTTTTTTAATCAAAAATAAAATAATATAAATTCATTGTACCTTTTCTTTTGATCAACAGACATAATTTATACATAAAGACATATTTTACCAGTTAAATAATATACATTTTGTCAAAATGAATCACAGAAGTCAATAATACAAACGAGAAACCTATTTAATATGTTTTGAAATGTTGTCAGTAGTACTACATTTTGCACTGGAACAAATATGAGAAATGTAAGTTTGTAACAATTACGTTTGTAAACCGTTTAATATTATGCGTCCAGATTAGGACTAGAGAAATAGAGAATAAAACAAAAAATGGTAAAAGTTTTTTTCGGTCAAAAAGTTTCCTTTCAGCCACGAAATTATGAACTACTTCGAAAAGTTGACTATATTCTTGTAATGTTAAATTGGGATTACTAAATAATAATTAAGGTGTTAATAGTTAAATAATTTAACCAAGGTAACAAGGTCTGACGCTCTCTGTTTTAGAGAGGACAACATAGTAAAAACATTCTGAATCTTCAACACAATGGCCACAAGCACAACCCCCAACCCCCACCCATCCCACTTTCTGAAATTCAATAGCGGAAAATGTATGCAATGCAGAACATTAAAATATTGTGTAAAACCAATT
Source organism: Gigantopelta aegis (assembly GCF_016097555.1). Lineage (NCBI taxonomy): Eukaryota > Metazoa > Mollusca > Gastropoda > Neomphalida > Peltospiridae > Gigantopelta > Gigantopelta aegis. The sequence continues at coordinate 68,748,070 of NC_054704.1, forward strand.
TATCATATTATGCATTGATGCTAAATCTTTCATTGTGATATATATCTTACTTTTAAAATGGTGCATGATATAAAACAATTAATGTAAAAAAAGCTATGCCATTGAGAAGTTACGCAACAGCTAATGTGTGTACTAAAACATATGGTCGACTGGCACACCGTCGTCTTCTATCACACCCAGAAATATGTTTCATCTGGGATAAAGCGCTCTTCCTCACTTTATACCCGACAATCTTCATTTAAACTGATACAATTACTATATATTAATAACATAAAACGGTTAACAACATTGTGTAAATATTTACTAGCAGCAACAACTTATATTTATAATAGATCTACGTATTACTCTCCACAATGTACTGCACTGTATTATTATGTGATGAATATATAACTATATGGCGGATTATGGTTAATGTATAATATAATATTATTTGATAACCTATGGATAATGTGTTATGTGTATGTATAAATACGTTTTTCTTGTAAATTTTTTATCGTTATTATATATATGCCTATGAACTGTATGTTTACGGCGAATATATTATTATTATTACTTCTTCGAGGATGATCTTTCCCCCAACAGTTTGAGACTTCCCTTTTAGGGTCTTCCGACTGAAAGCCTATGGACTATTCAATATGGGGGTGGGTTTCCGAGAAAATCGACAGCAGTTCATGGTAAAATACCTTACAAAGGAAATCTCGAGATGTTGAGGACAAAAGTTACATACGAAGACGTAAAGAAGTGTTTTTCATATATGAGCTATGGAGTAAATTGTATATATATATATATATATATATATATTCCTCCTATGCCGTTATGCAACGGTCCGAGTGTAAATCAATTCTTGTCTTGTCTTGAATAGAAAATAGTGGGCCAATCGACCTTTTTTTCTAAAGTACGAACAGGACATGTTAAGTAAGTTCTCATTGGTATATAGCATATTTTAATATTACATTTTGTAGCATGAGCCATTTTAAAAGTAAGCCATGTATCAAAATGAAAATTTTGCTATCAACAGTATATAATCAAATAAAATTGTTTTGTGAAAAAGTTCAATGTTCTGCAGTGCATATTGTTGCCGCTATTCAAGTTCACAAAGTGGGACGTGTTTTTTTTTGGTTATGTTTCATTCACCCGATATATCATTATATATTATTATTATATTTAGTATTTTTGTATACATTTCACATTTATATATTTATTTATAAACATTGGATCTGTTATGTAATTTTTTTTATTAACTGTATGATTATGAATTAAAAAAAATTATGTCTCCATTATTATATGTCTCCCGTGTCGTTGTTCAGCGATTTGAAATGTTCCCCACCAACAGCCCCACAGATAGTGCGTAGAGCACCAAGCTCAATATTTTCAAACTGTTATGATAATTACAAAGTGCAATTATCCCAAATTATCTCATCATAATAAAACATTGGATGAATAAATGAATAATACTATTTTCTTTTAATTTTGGATCGTTATTATTCACCGACAAAAATGTGGCACGACTCATTCACCTTTAACGTAAAACTAACTGATAAATATATGTAAACGAAATGAATAACAAACACAATATTAAAATCTGTTTATGTATTTTTGTTAAAATTAACCTCCTGTTCGAGTTAAAGATTTCTGAAGTGTGCTAACATGCTTACAAATTGTAAATTATGTTTCTTCTAATATTGCTTGTCGATAAAAATACGTTCCATCAATAATGCATTGGACATAAAGGAGCTCATGTTTATAAGTATATTTGCACATACAATATTAGAATTTAGTTTTCAGAAATTAATTATTTCTCAAGTAACAACGAATATTTAACAATTGAGCATACTTAATAATATTTAATACGTGTAAGACGAAATTGCATAAAAATTAATTTATCCTTACCTGTGTTGAATGATTTTATTTAGAAGCACCTAGGCACCAATTAAGCCATTGTTAGAGCTCTATAAATAAACTGTAATGAAATGTTGGGGGAGTGTACAAACTGACAGTGACCACACAAACCAATTCAGTTCGCACACAATCAAAGTTTCGTCACACTGGAGACCAGTGATTACTCGATTTGATCAGCAGATTTAACCACCCAGATAACAGGGGACTCGTAGGAGTTTAATTACCTGTTCTTCGGGGCCGGTTTCAATGTCCACCTTTGACCACTGTCCACTACTGAGCAATAGCCACTGGTCAGTTAATAGCCGAGACGTGTGCGTGGAGGGGGCTCACCACGAGGGGCCATAAAGGGAAGCTGTTTAGCTAATGATCATTGACAAACATATGCCCATCCATTGAAATGCACTGACCCTTCTGGCTAAGGTGTCTGTTGGTCAAGACATAAGATGTCCGAGAGGACAGTAGTGTGTGTAGTTTCCAGTTACCCCAGGGGGTCCGCCATGGCCTTTTGCCCCAAGGTAGATGTTTCAGGAGCTAATTCGAGAGACGCGAGGAGAAAAGGGTGGATCATTACTTGTTGAAGGTCGCGCCATTTAACAAATTAATGCTATTGTCCAAACGGCTGTTCCGCCTTTATGAGCGACGTGTTGGGTGTCAGTTGGACGGAGTTCTTCGACAATGGTTCAGATGACGAAAACGCCAACCAATTCCTGTATGAATGATGTAACTGACTGAAAGCTTAATAATGGTGTATAAAATGTATGTATTGCTTATTTGAATTCATATTTTTATTTTATATTTATATGTTGTGTTTATTGCACACATGTTTATCATCCTAAATTGTTACGTAATTGTCAGCATGTATATACTGTAACTGACTAAACAACTGTTCGATTTCTGTATTTTGGTCTGTTTTGTGCCAAAACTGATTTTCATTCTGATTATTTTACTTTGTAGAAATAAAGTAGTCATTCAAGTACAACTATGTTCGAAAACATATTTTGTAAGGTAATAAATTAAATATTCCCCATTCTAACGTTACCAATGTATTTTGAACCTGTTAAAAACATTTATCACAAAAAACGCTGATAGTAAGTGAATTAGTATTCAATAGATATTTTGTCACAAATCAAAGAATAGAACACTGATCATGGTCATTTAGCTTTAAAAAACCCCCATAATATATTGCATGGTCTATGAATTAATGTTACTTAATAAACTGGCAATGGTGTTCATCTGACATTATGCTGAATCATAAAACCAAAAACCACACATTAAAAGTATCCACAATGTGAACCAAAACTAATAATAAACACAAATCCAACAGAAAACGACCCTACCAGTGACGCAGGTTAATTATGACAATGAAATAATTTTATTGTGGACAATGTTTAAAGTTTAATATACATAATTTGATCTTTCCAAGAAAAATATATTTGAACAAAACAATGCAGTTTGGCACTACCTCCCCTGCCTCCCCCAACCGAGTTTCGGGGCACGTCGAACTTCGAGCAGGAGTTGCGAACCACTAACACCCGTTTGGATTCGCGCCTGTGTATTTTAACCACGGTGCTATAAATATTCTTTGGTAGTTATGCCATACTTAAAGGGACATTCCTGAGTTTGCTGCATTTTTAAAGATGTTACCGACTAACAGAGACTTTTTAACGATTGTAATTACAGATCAAATATATTTTTCTGCATAAAATATTAGTGGCTGTATATTAAACGTGTTTCTGATCATTCTAATATTTGTACTAGGTTAACTTTCATATTAGTTCCTAAAATATATTTGATTCGTACGTACGAAATTATTTGAAGACAAAATCCAGTTTGGGCTTCTAACAAATATTAAAACGACCAGAAACACATTGAATATAGAGACACTGATATTCTAAACAAGAAAATATATTTAATATCTAAGTATAATCGTAGAAATATTTTATTAGTCTGAAACATCTTACAATGCAGCAAACTCAGGAATGTCCCTTTAACAACATGTACATTCTTATTTTTCCTTGCAGGGGCACATTTTCCTCTAGAAGACGAAAACAAGCGGACGAGAACGGCGTACACGAGGGGCCAGCTTCTGGAGCTGGAGAAGGAGTTCCACTTTAACAAATACATATCACGACCCAGGCGAATAGAACTGGCCGCCATGCTTAACCTCACGGAAAGACATATTAAAATTTGGTTTCAAAATCGCCGAATGAAATGGAAAAAGGACGAGGCAAAACGAAGGCCAGGACCACGGCCTTTGGAGAAAAGTAACCCAGAGAGTCCATCTGAAGTGGCTACAGAAAACGAAGAAAATATGAAAAGTTCGACCTCGCCAGCAGCTGAAGACAGAGTGTGCACGCCAAATAATACAAACTTCTGTGAAACAGGTCTCGAGAAACGAAACTCCAAGACATTCAAAACGGAAAATGGAATTTGCGTTCAAAGAGAAACTGACAAGTTCCATACCTAGCAGGAAATGCTATTTCAAATGACACTGCCATTGTTTAGTAAGAATAATATATAATATTGGAGGTATTCAGATTAACATATTAATATCAGACTGCAGTACAGAGCCCGTTTGGTCCCGATCAACGAGGACACAAAAATCCTAGTTGCTAGAATTAAAAATACACGTATCCTACTTTTAGGAAAAACTTTTTTTTCATTTTATTAGTGTCCACGTCATTGGAAGTTCATTCACTCGATGTGGAAATTCGTGTATTTATCAATGCCATGTATTTACGTTTAGCTGCTGGGCAAGTCCTGCGAACACTTTTAACAAAACCGTGAACTCTGGACGAGCATGAGAGTAGAATGCTTTTGCAAAGAACTTGGAAACTAAAGTTCAGACAAGGAGAGTTAGAAATAAATGATAACTTGCATCTTCTACACTATGCGTGTAGATTTTGTTTGTCTACTAAATAAAAAGAAATTGCCTGCTTTTAAATTATGAAACGGTAATTTATATTTTCTATCGCTAGCTCAGACAGAACAAAAAAAAACCCCCAGTAAATGTGACATTTCCCACAGTCAAACCACCTTGCAAACATAACGGAAAAAAAGAAGGAAATGTTTTATTTAACGACGCACTCAACACATTTTAATTACGGTTATATAGCGTCAGACATATGGTTTAGGACCACACAGATATAGAGAGGAAACCCGCTGTCGCCACTTTATGGCTGCTACTCTTTTCGATTAGCAGCAAGGGATCTTTTATATGCACCATCCCACAGACAGGATAACACATACCACGGCCTTTGATATACCAGTCGTGGTGCACTGGCTGGAGCGAGAAATAGCCCAATGGGCCGCTTTACCACTGGGCTACGTCCCGCCCCCGCCATCATAACGGTAATGACTGTTACATGATTAAAGGGACATTCCTGATTTTGCTGCATTGTAAGATGTTTCCGACTAATAAAATATTTCTACGATTAAACTTAAATATTAAATTTATTTTCTTGTTTAGAATACGAGTGTCTGTATATTCAATGTGCTTCCGGTCGTCTTAATATTTGTAAGAAGCCTAAACTGGATTTTGTCTTCAAATAATTTCGTACGTACGAAAAAATATATTTTAGGAAATAAATTGAAATTTAACCTAGTACAGATATTAGAATGATCAGAAACACGTTTAATATACAGCCACTAATATTTTATGCACAAAAATATATTTGATGTGTAATTACAATCGTTAAAAAGTCTCTGTTAGTCGATAACATCTTAAACACTGCAGTAAACTCAGGAATGTCCCTTTAAGCTAGAAGTCCACAGCTGCTACCGAACGAGTTAACGTCCATTACATAGACTCTCCAAAATCACTCGCAGAGTAGATATCTCACTTTAAATAAAATACAAATAAGCGACATTTACAAAAAGTTGTCACTGAATCATATATAGGATTCTCAGCAGAGGCGGATCCAGAGTGAAATCGAACAGGGGTCTCAAAGAAGCTATAAGCTGGCGGATGGGGAAGGGTGGTGACTAGTAATTTGCATTTGTCACAACAGGCATGGGCGGATGCAGGGATTGTTTAAAGGAGAGGGTGCAATGCTTAAACACGTACAATATTGAAAAGTGCATTAACATATATTATCTATATGATAATATTCCACAAAAATATCAAACTGACCAATTACATGTTCCCCACTAAAAATCAGTAAATACATTATAATCTGCTAAAGACTGAATGTTCTACTTCTAATTTGGGGGGATGGGGTGAGAAGGGGTCTTCTTGGATCTATGCATATATAAAGTTACCGGCCTCGGTGGCGTCGTGGTTACGCCATCGGACTACAGGCTGGTAGGTACAGGGTTCGCAGCCCGGTACCGGCTCCATGGGTAGGTGTAAGGCCACTACACCCTCTTCTCTCTCACTAACAACTAACCAACTAACAACTAACCCACTGTCCTGGACAAATAGCCCAGATAGCTGAAGTGTGTGCCCAGGACAGCGTGCTTGAACCTTAATTGGATATAAGCACGAAAATAAAATGAAAAAAAGAAAAGAAAAAATGAAAAAAGTTTCCCAAATATGTTGAGCATGACCGCTGCACTCACAGTCATACTACATTGATTTATTAATCATCGGTTATTGGATGTCAAACATTTGGCAATTTTTACATATAGCCTTAGATAGGAAACCCGCTACATTTTTTTTCATTAGTAGCAAGGGATCTTTTATATGCACCAACCCACAAATAGGACAGCACATACCACGGCCTTTAATATACCAGTCGTGGTGCACTGGTTGGAACGAGAAAAAGCCCAAATGGGCCCACCGACGGGAATCGATCCTAGACCGACCGCGCATCAAGCGAGCGCTTTACCACTGAGCTACGTCCTGTCCCTGGTTTGTGCTATGGCTAAACAGTTGGTTTAGCATAATTTTAAGCGGATTCCTAATTTAGATGTTTGTGCAATCTGTTGAGCCTGGACTCACGTACAACATTTATTTCAAAACAATGTATATGTACCTACAAGAGTAAAAAATATTTAGGATCACAGCTGGCTTGTGACCCTTTTCTTTATTTCAGAAGGAGGGTGTGGGTGGTGGTGTCACGGGACCCGTGCAACCCTCCCCTTGGACCTGCGCCTGTACTGACAAAAAAAAAACCCCTAAAAAAACAAAAACAAAAAACAAAAAACCAAAAAAAAAACCCCAAGGAACAAAAGACTGATTTAGAAATACATAACGCTACAATTCTGCCTGGAATTAACACGTGGTAAATATCTGTCTGACCTTGAATTTTTTTTTGAAAGTCTTCGATTTTAATTCACCATAGTTGTTATTTCGATTGTTCTTGCTATGTAATCCACGTCTCGTGTTAATCCGTAAAGCCGTTAAGAGTCGCGAAGAAAGTGGACACACGTGGTACTTTATGGACAGATGGTTTTGCTGAACAATCGCGCCAAGACGTAGGTGGATTTCGTGTTGACAGCTAGTTACATGTCATAAGTGATCTATCAACACAATGTGGTTTTCACATGGCCACATAACAGGTCACCATCCTAAAGAAAATTCAACCAGCGCTAGTTTTCTGGGTCTGGGTGAGCAGAAAATTACGCCAAAGTCTCGGCTAAACTTCAGAAATGGCATTTGTCTTATTTTTTGCACAGTTCTTTACACCGTGTTTTATTTTACCTCTTGAAATTTTATATTGATGATTTTTTTTGTGTATTTATTTATTGCCCCAAAACACATTGGTAATGTTAGAAATGGAGACTCCTAATTCATTACCTAATTAATTTTGAGAACGCCATGCGTTATTTTTGGTTACACATGATTGTTATCACATGCACGTGTGTTAACAATTTCAAGACATACGACTGGCTGCTCCTAGGTGATGGATGACCAGGTCACCAATGTCATACAACCAGTGAAAAACTATACGGAAATCGATTAGACTGTGACGTATAGTTAACCTGACCTTCATGTGTCTGTGACGCGTAAGTCAGCTACAAGTGCAAGTCTAAATGACTTTTAGTCAAAAAAGATGTTAAAATTTGCTTAAAACCTGGTTTTTGAGGATATGTATAACAACTCGTTGTCAGATAAATGGTATCTAATGGCCACTCATGTATTAGTCTATATATATTGATGTTGTTCATCACTTCGTGTTTGGATTTACCATAGTTTGACACCCAATGGCCGATGTATTTTTCATGTTCGGGTGTCGTTAAACATTCATTCATTCGTTCGTTCTTTCATTCATTCATTCGTTCTAACTATCTATCTATCTATATGTGTGTGTGTGTCTCTCTCTCTCCCTCTCTGTATCTCTATATATATATCTATATATATATATATATATATATATATATATATATATATACACACACACATACATACACATATTTTTTTTTTTCAGAAAGAAAATCAACAATAACGGCGCGCTATAAATATTAGCATACTACCAACAAATAAGTGTACATTAAAGGGACTTCCTGAGTTTGCTGCAATTTTTAAGATGTTATCGACTAACAGAGACATTTTAACGATTGTAATTACATATCAAATATATTTTTCTGCATAAAATATTAGTGGCTGTATATTAAACGTGTTTCTGATCGTTATAATATTTGTACTAGGTTAAATTTCATTTTATTTCCTAAAATATAATTTTTTCGTACATTAGAAATTATCTAAAGACAAAATCCAGTTTGAGCTTCTTACAAATATTAAGACGACCAGAAACACATTGAATATACAGACACCGATATTCTAAACAAGAAAATATATTTAATATGTAAGTTTAATCGTAGACATATTTTATTAGTCGCAAACATTTTACAATGCAGCAAACTCGGGAATGTCCCTTTAAATACACACACAGGTATTCTAAACAAGAAAGAACAAATAATTAGTAAGTAATTTTCGTCAACAAAACGGCTCCGTTAGTCGGAAAACATCTTACAACGACTGCAAACTCAGGACAGTCCTTTTAAATTATTGCTGAACACATTGATTTATTAATCATTGGTACTAGAGTGGAAAAAAACAAACAAGGAAACACATTACAATAGAATGTGATGTTGGATTAATATTTCTACTGAAAAAAAGAGATAAAAAGTGTTTTGTTAAACGACACCACTAGAGCACATTGATTTATTAATCATCGGCTATTGGATGTCAAACATTTGGTAATTTTGACATATAGTCTTAGAGAGGAAACCCGCTACATTTTTCCATTGGTAGCAAGGGATCTTTTAAATGCACCATCCCACAGACAGGATGGCACATACCACGGCCTTTGATATACCAGTCGTGGTGCACTGGCTGGAACGAGAAATAGCCCAATGGGCCCACCGAAGGGGATGGATCCCAGACCGACCGCACATCAGGCGAGCGCTTTACCACTGGGCTACGTGCCTGGCCGTTGCTGACCACAGACTTGTAAGTACAGGTTGGTAGGTAGATAATCGGTTAAAAATCGATTAAAATGTGCAACTAAACTAAATATTTTAAATAACCTTTTGTCAATTTAAATACAAAGGTGGATGAAACCACAGGCGTACGGGTTACTGCCAAACAGCTATACAGGGTTGCAAACGAATCACTAAGCATCTTTACATGGATTACAACTAATTTAGCCGGTAGAACGATGGAAATACATAGTAATAAGGACCCAGGTTAGCACATTTTGCCCGAATTTGAGGATTTCCTCCAGCGCTAGGAGGGCAGTTGCCCCCACCCCCTTCCCCGCTGTATTATACGCTTATGGATGAAACGTTGATCATGTTTTAAAAATATCCTACATTGTATTATGTTGAGGTTTGGGTTTTTTAATTTAAAAAAAGAATGCGAGGTTTTTGAAAAGGGATTATGACGACCATCACAATTAATCTGTTAACGGTGCCGTTTACATAATGAATAAACCTTCAATTAGTCTTATCTTGCAAGGCGTGACATTAAAATGGACATTAGTAAAATTGTCGACGATATCATTTATAAAGATTATTCAGACGCGTGTGCAGGGAATTGTGCGTTGGTGATGGTGGTTAGACTGCGGTGAACGAGGTTTTTAAGGGTGTCGATTCATGCCACCCCGCAAAATACATTAATTTTGTTTTTTGCTCGGAACAACGGGGGCACATGCACCCGATATTTATTGATTGAATACTGTTTTTTTTTCCCCTTGCAAGACATAGTCTAACACTCATCCTGATAAGGCTTTTTGACCAAAGTGAAATAATTTAAAGTTTAAGTGTTTTGTTTAACGACACCTCTAGGGCACATTGCTTTATTAATCATTGGCTATTGGATGTCAAACATTTGGTAATTTTGACATATAATTTTAGAGAAGAAACCCGATACATTTTTGTCATAAGTAGCAAGGTATCTTTTATATGCACCATCCGACTGAAAGGATAGCCATCGTGGTGCACTGGCTAGAACGAGAAATAACCCAATGAGCCCACCGGTGGGGATCGATCTTTGACTTTACCTCTGGGCTACGTCCCTCTCGTTGAAATAATTTAAATGCATCTGAAAACTCACCACTACTCTATTACACTTAGAATGTATGCAAGTAAAGACTGGATTTTGAGGTCGATTTAATCTGTCAAGAGAATATTAATTAATATGCACGTGGAAACTCAGACGGTATACTATAATTATTTCATTTATTGCTGCTTTTTTTTTTTTTTACCAACAAACTATTTAAAAAACACACAAAAAAACAACAACAACCATCAAATATCAAACAAACAATACAAAAACCTACCCCATCTCCCAATTTTTTTCTAAAAGTTCTGACTTCGTGGTTTGTCTATATAAAAATACAACAAAACCAACATATCATTTTAGTCATTTTATTTTCTGAACTATTGCAACCACTTTACACTGGAGAAACAAAGCATGCAACAACTCCGCACACACAAAATCGAAGGAAAATAAACTGGAAAAGGATCAAAGAAAAGAAAAATCATTCTGACATCCTGTAGCTGAAACCAAATCGCGGAAGCCAGGATACGGTGCTGGAAGGGTTGGGTTCCTTCCTCTCATATAAAAGGGTTCATACTCTTTGTTGTCAACCAAATACCAAGAGTTTTAATGTCGTCTTCCATTATCTCTTTTTAAGAATTTTAAAGGTTTCAGTGGCGGATCCAGAAAATCCATTAGGGTGCCCCAGTGTCGTGAGGTGGAATGCCAAGGGAACTTTGGGGGAGGTCGTAAAATAATGAAAATTAATATATAATAAAATTATAACTATTGAAACATTTAGGGGGGGCCCAGGCCCCTGTCCCCCTAGATCCACCTCTGGGTTTGTGATCATCAATATAATCGAATACCCCTGGCCCCTCCTAAATCCGCCTCTGGATTTGTGATCATCAATATAATCGAATACCCCTGACCCCCCTAGATCCGCCTCTGGATTTGTGATCATCAATAAAATCGAATACCCCTGCCCCCACCCTAAATCCGCCTCTGGATTTGTGATCATCAATATAATCGAATACCCCTGGCCCCCCTAGATCCGCCTCTGGATTTGTAATCATCAATATAATCTAATACTATTACAGTGTTTTGACGCGAAATGCAAATTTATTCGTGTTACTGCATGTGGATAGAGGGTGGGTATGAGTAATTATTAACTAATTTTAATTTTCCATAACCGAAATCAAAATTCCAGGACTTTTATGACCCATATGAACCCTGCTTTATGGTTGATTTTGTACGTGGGTTTCACGCTTCCGGCCCGAACACGAGAGCTGATGAACGTCAGAACGTGTGCTAAAGATGGGCGTGTTGTTTGCAATTAAACGTTTACTCTATCCTACCCTACGTTTCACACCATTCAAAATGTATCTGGCTCTTCTTCCCCATGGAAATCAGCCCTACCCCCACATCTACTTCAAATTACCTTTTATGTTGCATAAGAGTAGATGCAATTATAACAGAATTTAAGTTCATATCAAGTCTAGTATCCTGTAAAATTACAATTTAATTTGTTACTAACGTCATAAGCCTCTTAAGTACATTATATTTTAACATTAGTACAATGTGAAAGGAAATAACAAAACACCCCAGCATTCATTTAGATCCATATAATAACATCACGCATATTAAATATAAACAGCTACACGTGCCTGACATATCTTGCGATACATACCGCATTTTCACCATTCCATTACCTATAGCTTTCACCGAAGAAAGACCAACACAGAATTTCTTAAACATACAATAAAGTAAAATGGTTATAATTGAAATATTCTTACGTCGTTCACAACAAAAGCTAAAATATGTTGTGACAAAAAATATTTTGCAATTTGAATAACAATACAAAACTATGTAATGATCTTACAATCATTTAAAATACAATAATACTAATCCTTCAGTTTTGTGATACCTTGCAAATATATACACATCTATTAATGTATCAGTCATTATTTCTTTTAAATCTGCATAAATATGCTAATATGTTCCCAGAATTGTGTAACATAAAAACAAAATAGACTACTCCACATTCGCCAGAGATATTTTGAAAGACATAAGTCAAACAAAGCAATTGCATGCATTTATTGTTTTCGAAGAATGACATATAACTTGTGATGTCACATTTTAGCATGGTGGTATTTTCCTATATTAACATTTACAACTCTGCAATCGTCGTATATTTATACCTAAAAATGCATAATTTACCAACTGCTTTTAATGGACTACCATAATTATAGGATTTTAAGTTGTGTCATTGTGACCTTGACATACGCGACCATTATAATATTGACTATCTTTTTGGACATCCTCGGTTATTCCCGTGGACCATTCAATTGTATTCATGCACTGCTATGTTGCTGTATGGATCATCCAAATCACATAGTCCAATCGATCACATGTTGTACAAATTTAAGAAGTGTACAAATAATTTATCGTAACAGAGTTGGTACATCGCAAGCTAAAGTTGAGTTAGTATATATCAATGATAAACATCTCCACTTTACGTTAATTTAGCACAAAGAACCAAACATAAAACTACTAACCCCAAATATCAAACAAAACAAAACAAATCAAAACAATATCTGAAAACAAAATATTTAAGTTAAAATCTAGCAAACCGTAATTAGCTTGCAGGTAAATTAATACAGTGAATGAAACAAATGAAGGTTCGCCATTATTAAAATCATAATGAAATTAACCTTTCTGATGATTAAATATTTAGTTATCCCCAAAACTTGTGTCTGTGTAAAGAAGACTAATTAACTGACAGAATCACTCTTCATATATAAACAAAACACCAGCAATATTTCAAAGCTGTCAATTTCAAACTAGCCTACAGTTTTATTTTGATATTAAGCCATTAATTACATACAGATATTAATACTATTTTTTATTTTTATTATTATTATTTTTAAAGCCGCTGAACTTTGTTTTCGAGGTATATACTTTTTTTGTTTACAATAAAAACCCCAATTTCAAGCTACCACAGACACCAGGAAGCAAGTTGTATTTGATAAAACTTTTGATTTAACTAATGTGTAAGATAATGGTAAAAAAGCTATAATAACTTAAAAGCATATTGTCACAGGCCACTTACCTATTAAATGGCCTAACAAAGTATTACCTGAAAAAATATAAATTTGATTTGTCCCTAAATGTACTTTATTCAACCATCAACGTAACCACTATACTCCACTTATTAATGATATTTTGTAAAAATAAATGAATTATGGCAATAGTCCATAATTAAAAAAAACTAACATTGCCAAGAGGGTTGACATGGATTTCACTCCATCATGGTTCAGTTAGGATGATGCAATAACCAGTTTCGGTTTTCAAAAATTAATGTAATTATTATTTATTATCCACTTTTAATGAAATAAGGCCCTTACATCTGTGACAGTATGCCTTTAAGATATTTTATACTGCCTACAAAACCACGTTCAGTGGCTTTAACAAAACCCTTTTCAGAAAGTGTGAATAAAATTAAAGCACTAATTAGTTTATTACCGATTCCATCAAACTGGCACTAGGTGATAATGCATGCACTAAAATTACATATCCTTAAAAGAAACCACAACAAAAAACAAACAAAGCATAGGTGTCGAAAAATGATAAAACTTCAGCTATATATTAACTTGATTTTCAACTGGGGGGCAGGGGGCAGGGGGCAGGATGCATTATCTTTAGAGATGGGAAGCAGTGCCCCCTGCAAACCCCCACTTGCAACACCTATGCATAATTTAACACTACAAATAATTCTGTCCATGAAATGTCATACTTCTTATTTAACATTGTTTTTTTTTTTTTTTGTTTTTTTTACATCATCTGAATATTAAATGGAATCATCAGTAACTGACTATAATGATAAAAATAAACATCACATGACTTTATAGACAGAAATATTTGACTTACATATACATATATCAAGAAAACTAGAATAAACACACTCATATAAATACATTGTATAGTATCATTACAACCAAAACATTTCACAATATAAAATGGCAAAACAAATATTAGTATATGTAAAATAATAAAAAAAAAAAAGAAGAAAAATTGCATTGATGTGCTTAAAAGCATGTTGAAGTGACACTGACCTAATGGTGTAAGACCACAGGAGGAGAGATTTCAACAGATTGACTTCATATCACAATACATGGACAATTCAAAATAACATACTCATGGCACAGGCTGTATGTAAAAAAAAGTGTAATATTATACTGATAATGGAAGGAAGAGTTTCATTTTTTTAAATGTCAATATTAAATTAGTATTTATAACATCTTTGAGTTATTGAGTTATTGATAAAGGGCTAACCAAATATGCAGAGCCTATATGACATAACTAATACAAATGCTAAACAAAATTGAACATACTGACAAATAAATGGCTAAATCAAGTAAACATAAGAGAAAATATAAACAAAGAAAGATTCTCAAATACATGATCGTATAATGGTAAAAAGTTAAATGAAGTAAACTAAAGAAAGTATGTTAACCAGACCAAAATAAAACAAAAATTTAAAAAATATTTGGAGTTTAATAATTTACTCAATGAATAATCACAGAAATTGTATTGATGAAATATTTTAACTGTTTGCTACTAAATCTGTAACTTGTAAGTTGTCTAAGTACTGTTGTAAATCAGATAACATTTTGTGACCGACAAACTGATTTACTGACAGTTGAGTAAAATATACATTGTGCTTTGAGGAACTTAAATATGATTAATACTTTATACCAAAAACATTGTAGGTGTACATTTTTCTAAACGATAACTTTTATTAAATAACATTAAAAAAAGAGATTTCAATAATTTTTACTTTTGTGGTACAAAATAATATGTCCAATGTTGACAGAGAACAGTAAATACTCAAGCGAACTGGCTTATCAAGAACCACACACATTCACAAATTGTTTGCGTATTGTATTCACTACAGATTTTGTAATACAATCAAATTTAAACATTTATAAACAATTTAAAACTGTATCAGCTTCAGCTAAATTTCTCTTCTAAAAGCAATGCCACAAATACGAAAATAAGGCAGAGATTAAACGTTTGAAATAAATAAATAATTAAAAATAGTTCAAAATGATGAAAACAATTACAGGTATTTCATCAGTAACTGCTACTAGAACAGAGAAACATGTTTTTCTCCCATCCCTAGCCATGCAAAACAGACCCATTCCATGATGTCAGCCCATGCGGAATAAACCCGTCTTGCATAGGTTATGACGTCATTGAATCTAACATGATTACAGCATTGGTAATATATGACGTCATATCAATGCGAGTTGGTTAGTTTTAGATCAATATTTTGTTATTAAAACCTTCACTAAAAGACTCGTCCCGGGTTGCAATTTCCACCACCTTGGGTGTACTTTTTCTATCCCACATGACTGCATATGATGGGAGTCTATTAGTCTTTAGCTTATCACAATGGACCCAATACCAAACAGATGATGTTGACTGATATGAATGTCATTAACATGATCCTTTACCACATGTTTTATAAAAAAAAAATTGAAGTCTAAACTCAAGTCTTTAATAAAATGCTAAGACTTTAACGTCATGGCAAAACCTTACAAATTCAATGTGTGTGATATGATTTAAGATTTAAGTCTACACTTTAAAAAAAAGTTTTATAAGCCCTGGTAGCAGATATTTCATACTGAATAAATACCAGAGCAAAATTATCCTACACATGGGTAAAGGGTAAATTCTCGCTCATTGCCACACATAACTATATCCACTGCTTAAAATTGCTATCAGCTTCATTGTTTTAATGGCCTTTGAACTTTAATCCTTAACTACTTTCTGTACAACTTTTTATTTAACTTTTGTTTCACCAATGTCACTTTTTAGGTTTCAGCTTTTCTTTAGCCATTTTGTCTTGTTTATTTTCCTTTGTTTGTTACGTTTGGACCGTATATTCTAGCAATATTTTATTTCTTTAGGTACTGTCCTTTACAAATAAAGTTATCTGTATTTCTAATTGGTTTTTTTACTTGTCTACATTTAAACTGACCTTAAATAATTTACAATAACCCACTACAACATAAGTAAATGAAAACCATTCAAGTGGAGATCTAACACCTAGGAGCATGTATCACAGCCGTGTCTATCTTGATATTATCAAATCAACAATGAAATATCTGTTATTTACTGACAAGCAAATTTTGTGGAATTAATAAAAATTTAATTATAGGAAAATGAAAATGTAGAATATGAGATATCTTAAACTGAAAAAACAAAATCCATGTAAACATTTAGAAAAAAGAAAGAAGGTAAAGGAAAAGAAGGAATGTAAATCAAAACTGGGTTTAACTCTTGACAATAAGGTGTTTGCCACATTCAATCTTGTTTCACTTTTCTTTCTTTTGTGTTTTTAATTCTTGGGCAGTGGGGTAAAACAACTGGCAGAATGTGTTAACAACAGAAACAGGAGGTCTAAGAGTTCTAAGAGAAATATAAGTATCAGTGAATCACGTATGTCAATATGTCCAATCTATAGCATCATGCTTTAGAGAAATGTACCAAAACAAACAAAGACATGATGCACATGTAACACCCACTGGTGTAGGAAGCGGGGAGGGGGCAAGGGGGACATGTGCCCCCCCCCCCCACCACACTTTTCAGATATTTTGTTTTATATTTGCTTTATAATAGTGTAAAAGTGTGTAAATATAAAAGTGTGACCCCCTCCCCCCCCAATTTTTTGGCACCTTCCTATGCCTGGTTATGTATGTATACTATGTATTTGAAAAATGCCCAGTCTGCCATAAACATATATCTATCTACCCATTAACTACAGTGTACTTTTGTTAATCTGAAGTTAATAAAAATCAGACCTGTTACGTTATTTCTCACTGTCAGACTACTAAAGCTAGAATATATCTGTTAGATGTGGCACACCACGTATCCCCACACACAGGCCGCCGCATGTCATTATGTGGACTTCTTCTTTGGCGAGTCTGGGTACTGCTGCTGTGCGGGACTAAGGCTGAGGAGCAGGAAGTGTCGCTGGTAGGCGTGGGAATTACGGAACTGATTGTCGGTGCCATGCAGGCGGTCGAGGACTCCAAGCACTCCATAGTTCTGGTTGAACCTACACAGAAGAAAAAACGAACACACATTATTATGTGAGGCCACAATAAAAATAAATTCTCGAAATTTCAGCCCCGGCTGTCTCAAGGATAACAATCCACATCTGATTTAATATTAGCCCAATTAGTTTTTGTCCATGAGGTTTACACATATTGGGCTGAATTTACCAAGTCTGTTTTTGTCTTACATGTGTCCAACTACATACATTTACAATGCTTAAAACACATGTGTTTAACAAAAACATGCTTCATAAATTTGGGTCTTTATTATTATTATGATGCAGTCTTTCATATACACCAAATGTTTCAAACTACATCTTAAAATTATATAACATGTGTCATTCACCAGGGCCTGTGCCTTAAAAAAAAAAAAAAAAAATCTTAACTCTGGGCATGTGCTAATAAAACTTTAGTCTAGATGTAAAGCTTTAATGACAGCATATGCATACTATGTGTATGGCATATCTCAGACACCAGAACACATTCTTCAAAGCTGCCCTCTCCTCCAAAACACAAGGCAAAACATCTGGCCAGAATAAAAGAGCATCAAAGAAAAGCTATGAGGAAGCCCTGGTGAGCTCCAACTGACGATCCAGTTCATTGATGCAGCACATCTCAGGGTTTAGTGAGCATATGAAACCGAACGAGAAGAAGAAGAAGAAAATGTTTTATGAGCATGGGGCCTGGAAATGTAAACTTCAGGCAGCAAATCAGAACTTAAAATTATTAGAGGTGAGGAATTTCACAATTTTTACAAACAGCAGCTAGAAGCAGGGATATAATCAGGGGTGGGAATTGGTGAACTGTAAAAAAACAGGAAATCTAGAGGGGTCCTTGAAATTCTTGAAATCCTACATGTAGGTTAAAATCTGTGCAGTCTGACACATTTTGGAGGAAAGGACGATTAAAAATGCAAGGAAACGCAATGTTCCATGAGAGGAAAAACAGCTGATCCGAGGAAAATTCCCACCCCTGTATAATACAGATGACCTACTTGTGATGGTGGAAGTCGTGTGCCTCAGGGGAAGGCAGAAATGGGAAATGGTATCCACAGTGTGACACGGTGGTGGACATGAGGGCGAGACTAAACCACATCCACGCGGTGGCCAGGTGGGAGCCCATGATCAAGGGTCCCAGCATGGGTGGGACCAGGTTGGCAATCACGTGCTCTATGGGGTGGGCGTACACCGACACCAGGCCAAATGGAGCAGTATACTCGTGGTGGATCTTGTGGATGTGCTTGTACAGCTTCGGATGGTGGAACAGTCTGAAATATAAACATTAACACAGTAATCAATTAGTGAATGAAATTAACATATCAATTTATATCACTAAATGTATAAAAATTAACCCTGGATGTAGTTGGATGGCAGATCATTAATTTAATTATGTCGTGAACGTGATGGAAAACTTGGAAGGCCACTATTATGACATCATAGAAAGCATCAGCCCATGACATCATTCCAGCACAGATATGAAAAGGTTACGGTTTGCTTTGCTTAATGACACCACTAGAGCACAATTAATCATCGACTAGTGGATGTAAACATTTGGTAATTCTGATGGTTTTGAGAGTAAATCTATTACAGTTTTCCATAAGCAGAAAAGGATCTGTTATATGCATTTTCCTATAGACAAGATAGCACAGACCGTTAAAGGTATATTACCATGGATTACAAGGTTTAGTTTCATTTAATAATAGATTATAAATGAAAAATTAAACCACTCACTGATCAATCTATGGAAAAACAAGTTAACGTTATAAAAGCCGTAGTAACAGAAAATATATATAAAAATACGATCAGCAGCCTTAATAATTAAACAAAATAAAAATAAATAAACCCCAACCATATTAAAAATACACATGTATTAGACTTTATGGAGACCAGGAATCCTTCCGTGTCACTGTGAGATTCATCCTGGCAGCAAACATCTCCTTGTGATATCATTACAAGAAGGAACGAAAAGAAGAAGAAGACAGACAGACATCTACAACACATACCTAATTACTGGTATAAATTCCCAAGTGTTCATAGATCAAAAGTCATCATTTTGTTTTGTAATTTTAAAAGTAATGATTTTAGGGCCCCAACCCTGACATTACTAAATTGTTCTGGACAATTAAAAAAAGAGAAAAGAAAAAAATAAACAAATTAAAAAAGAGCCAACAAACCCACACAATGATCAATCATTAAGTTTACCTATACGAGTAGTAGAAAGCGACCTCCTCGACCATGGTGAAGAAAAACCCTGACATTACTAAATTGTTCTGGACAATTAAAAAAAGAGAAAAGAAAAAAATAAACAAATTAAAAAAGAGCCAACAAACCCACACAATGATCAATCATTAAGTTTACCTATACGAGTAGTAGAAAGCGACCTCCTCGACCATGGTGAAGAAAAAAACAGAGCCAAAAACCCCACACAATGATCAATCAGTTTACCTGTGTGAGTAGTAGAAAGCGACTTCCTCGACCATGGTGAAGAAAAAAGAGAGCCAAAAACCCCACACAACGATCAATCAGTTTACCTGTGTGAGTAGTAGAAAGCGACCTCCTCGACCATGGTGAAGATAGTGAGTTCCAGCAGCACCCAGTGGAAGGTGGGCAGCTCACCGCCGAACTCACAGCCCCGCAGTTTGTACATCCAGTACATGATCACCATCAGAGGTAGACTCAGACACAAACTGTTGAATGAGACCCGGTACACTACACGCAGCAGGTCGGCTTTGCTTAACTGTGGAAAAACAGAATTATATACTTACTCTGCATGACAAAACCAGTAACAGTAACATATCCAAGCTTCTATCTCTGTACAGGTAGAAGGAAGGAAATGTTTTATTTAACGATGCACTCAACACATTTTAATTACGGTTATATGGCATCAGACATATGGTTAAGGACCAAAGATATAGAGAGAGGAAACCTGCTGTCGCTACTTCATGGGCTACTCTTTTCGATTAGCAGCAAGGAATCTTTTATATGCACCATCCCACAGACAGGATAACACATACCATGGCCTTTGATATACCAGTCATGGTGCACTGGCTGGAGCGAAAAATAGTCCAATGGGCCCACTGATGGGGATTGATTGGCTGTGAAGTAATGTAAAACTGTGCACTTGTGAAAAAAATTGTAAATCTGCCAATCTGTTTGGCTTTAATAATACACTATAGTTTGATAGGTGATTTGTTAACTTATCCACAAATTTAAGATAATACAGTCAAACCTGATGCAGTGGCCACCTGTATTAAGCTGCCACCTTTGTAATTAAGGTTACATTTTTATTTATTCTCTCAAATTATCTAATATAGTATAACCTGACCTATATTAAGCAGATACCTGTCTTAAAAGGCCTCTTTTTGATATGTTCTTTGGTGGCTGCTTATTTATTTATTTATACTTATTTTTGTGCTTATATCCAATTACGGTTCAAGCACAGTGTTCTGGGCTCACACCTCAGCTATCTGGGCTGTCTGTCCAGGACAGTGGGTTAGTTGTTTAGTGGTTAGTGAGAAAGAAGAGGGTGTAGTGGCCTTACACCTACCCACTGAGCCCTTTAGAACTTGCTCTGGGTTGGAGCCTGTATTGGGCTGCGAACCCTGTACCTACCAGCCTATAGTCCGGTGGCTTAACCACTGCACCACCGAGGCTGGTGGTGGCTACTTAACACGTTTGACTGTACTAATAAATATGTTGTTATATACAAAATACTACATAAGTGGCCGTTGGTATCTAACGGACACAAATGTTGTATTCTATTTCTTACATATCCTGAAAAAACAGTTTTAAATAAATTTAAATGTCTTTTGCAATGAAAACCTATTTACGGCCCTTGCACTTATAGTTATATGTGACTTGTGTGTCACAAACAAGTCAATTTTAGGTTATCTTATACATCATGGAATAATTGATTCAAAAATAATGAATGATGTTCTCACCAATGGCAATGGGTGTGTAAGAATGAAATCATAAAACTCCAGTATTTATAATTGGCCACTTTCCAATATCTTAAACAGAAAATACTAAACACCTATAAAAACTGGCTAAAAGAAATATACTCCAGAGGGAATCCTAGAATGATTGGTGATAAATTTATTTGCCCCAATACAAATTTTTTAAAATAAAAATTTGTATATATCAGATACAAGTAAAAATTATGAAAATACTGTACAGGGTTGTTTTTGTCTGGTTGTATTTTGTAGCATTTGAGAATTGCCGGCCATCCAGTCAAATCCAGCACCATCAGTAAGATATTGAACAGCCAGAAGACAAGGTTTGTCACAATAAATGTACCTACAAAACATATAAATCAGTATCACACAAGGGGTTAGCTTTCCAGAATAAATGTGTATATAATTCCCCAACAATGATGAAACTCGAATAAATAAATAAAAATGCATTTATAAAAATATTTGTTCAATGTTTCCACTTCAGTTAATGTTCAATAATGTCTGCCTCCTGCAAACATAATTTTGTCATCATTTATGCTAATCCAAGACCAATGGATTCTGTGTACATATACATTTTGGCAAACAAGTTGGTCATGATCTTGGAAAGCCTCACCAGAAAATAAAAGTGAAAATGAAAACAATTTTTATTTTGTGGCTTCAGTTTACTCGACCGGCCATCGGTGGCGTCATGGTTAAGGCCATCGGTCTACAGGCTGGTAGGTACTGGGTTCGGATCCCAGTCGAAGCATGGGATTTTTAATCCAGATACCGACTCCAAACCCTGAGTGAGTGTGTTATCCTGCCTGTGGGAAGCGCAAATAAAAGATCCCTTGCTGCTAATCGGAAGGAGTAGCCCATGTAGTGGCGACAGCGGGTTTCCTCTCAAAATTTGTGTGGTCCTTAACCATATGTCTGACGCCATATAACCGTAAATAAAATGTGTTGAGTGCGTTGTTAAATAAAACATTTCTTTCTTTCTTTCAGTTTAATTGTTTCACAGTTTGTCTTAATGATTTTCAGTAATCAAGTCATGTGACATTAATAGGCAATAGGCAAGTTTGTTAATGATAAGACATAACTCTTTAGCAGATACAACATTCACATTAAAATTAAGAGTTAGAAACAATTTGTTCGGAGAATGTACTTAGGATATGAACGATATAAAACAAAGTTCAGAAAATTTGGTATTCAAGATTTTTCTCACAATATTTTATAGTTCACATATATAATTCAAACAAACATCTGCACTCTTCTTAAAGGACAGACAGTTTGTTTGTATTGCAGGGATCGCGCTGTCGTTTGCCAAAGTCGCCAATTGCGAAAAATAAAAATAATTTGCGAAAGAATTTTGTTTAACTAACAAATTGCACTCGAGCACATTGATTTATTAATGAATTTAATCATCAGCTATTGGATGTCAAACATTAGATAATTTTGACATAGTCTTAGAGAGGAAACCCACTACATTTTTCCATTAGTAGCATAGGATCATTTATATGCACCATTCCACAAACAGGATAGCACATACCACGTCCTTTGGTATACCAGTAATGGTGCACTGGTTAGAAAGAGATGGACTGACAGTGACAAGTTACTGAAAGCAAGCTAAGCTGTCATCAAAGGGGGATAATTCATCCAATAAAACCACAATCTTTCTGTTTTACCTGCTTTACATTAAAGGGACATTCCTGAGTTTGCTCTGCTTTTTAAGATGTTATCGACTAACACAGACTTTTTAACGATTGTAATTACATATCAAATATATTTTTCTGCATAAAATATTAGTGGCTGTATATTAAATGTGTTTCTGATCGTATTAATATTTGTACTAGGTTAAATTTCATTTTATTTCTAAAAATATAATGTTTTCATACATTCGAAATTATTTGAAGACAAAATCCAGTTTGGACTTCTTACAAATATTAAGATGACCAGAAACACATTGAATATACAGACACTGATATTCTAAACCAGAAAATATATATTTAATATGTAAGTTTAATTGTAGAAATATTTTATTATTCAGAAACATCTTACAATGCAGCAAATTCAGGAATGTCCCTTTAAACAGTAATATGTAGTACGCAGATCACAAAACCCAGTTAAAAGCTGTAAGGTTGAATATACCCCAAATTCCAATGGCCATGTCATCCTTTCCAAATAACGCGTAGATATTCTCCCACTGAGCTTGCCAAAAGCTCCCTGAAGCTCCCCAAAACCGCTGTGCATGCCTGTAAAACAATATCAAAGTTGAAATTTAAAAAAAAAGAAAAAACACAAAGAAGAAAAAAGTTGAAATTAAAAAAACAGTCATTTCAAATAAAAATTGTAAATAAACTGTTACGGGCCTTTTTTTATCCACCCTTACCCAGTAGCTATTAGGTGTTTAACAAGTGGTAACAGTATTTTTCAAAGGAGAATCAGAACTCAAACACTCCTTCTACCCACCCACCCCCAATAAATATATATAAACCGGTGATGAAGCATTAATTTGAACAGGAAAAGGCTAAACGGGCCATCAATAACAGTTATTGAACCTGTGACCTATTTGGATGCACATATTTTGTGCTGTCTTCCACATTACCAGGCTTTTTTTAATAGGAGGTAATATGGTGGTGGTTCTAATTCTACCAGAATCCATTTGGATTCCTGCAACTTTACATTGTAAGAATTCACAAGACGCCATTTAAATATTTTTTTTATTACAATAAATAATTATTATCTGGTCATGGAAATAATATTTTCAAACACAAGCAGATGTTGTTTGAACTTTAGATGTTGAACTATATACATATCATTCTTTTTCTTTTGAAGACTGATGTAACAGGAGTCTAAGTGGATTTTTATGGGTTTTGTTTTTGAGAATACTACAGCAATGAGATCTCTGGATTCTTGTTAAAAAACAGAATACTTTACAATGATAAAAATTAAACTTAAAAAAGTTAAAGTCTCTTTTGTTTAATCAGAGTGAGCAGAAAATTCCGCTAAATCAAGTATTTAAACTTAAAAAATTGCAAAAACCTGTTATTTTCTAATAAAATAACAATTATTACATGAAGTTTATTTGCCGAATTAAAATAAAATTCCCAAATGGCGAATTTAGTAAGTGCCAGAGCTAGCCTTGTTAATGACTGACACCACTGGAGCTTGCTAGATTTGTCTATTAGGAGCAAAGGATCTTTTATAAATGCACTTCCCCACAAACAGGACAACACATATTAGTCTTTGATAGACCAGTCATGGGACAAAAAATTGCATGTGTCTACCAAGAGGGTCTGATCCTATAATCCAAACACTTGAGGAAAAAAGTACTATATAGTTACCATGTGATAGAATTTCTTGCAGCGATAAAGACGAGAAGAGCCGAGCCGACTACGACGAGAGCCTTCTTGAAAGAGTCAAACAGCTGGCTTGTAACAACCATTGCTTCAGAGTAACATCCACAAACAACAGTCCTGATGGGGAAAAAACCCAAAACATTATAGATATATGTAAGTTAGGTGAAATGACATGTATCCCCCACCACCACCCTGTTTTATTAAATATATATGAAGAGTCCAAGGAAATAACCTATAATATCCGAAAAGACAGTCAGTATTGTGTATGTCAAGGAAACTGTCACAATAAAATAAAAACCTTTATTACCCCATTAAGAAATTATCATGCATTGGTCTAACAAACAATACTATTGGATGATTTGACACTTACAAACCAATGACCTTATTGGTACTAAATATGACGTTATCACGATTTGGCAAACACACACAATGACGTCATGTAGTTGAAAGAGTTTGCGTTTACGGCTGTCTGTTTTTGGTGTTAAATTTACCGGTATAACAAAATGTCATTTTAATGCAATACATTATACATTTTGTACCAGAATAAAGAGAACTTTTGTTTTTGAAAATTATCTATAACGCGATTAAATTACAAAATTATAGCAATACTCAGAACAGCGCATAAAGTGGTTTATATTGTTTCTACACATGTGTATATGTGTGTCAAAAATAAAGGCTTTTTGAGAAAACAAATACCTGGTAGCTCAGGTAATAAATAGAATAACAAACTCGGCACCAGTTATTATCAAATTTATGTCCCTAGTGAAATAATTTTCACTTGTCACTTGTTAAAGCTCATACAACTGAAAATCATTTCACTCGGGACATAAATTTGATAATAACTGATAACTCGTTTATTATCCTCTATATAATTATGGTAGACCATTGTGGATTGTTGGTAAATCATGCTTGCTTAGGTATAAATATTTCATGATTGCAGAGTGGTATATTTTATAAAATTTAATTATCTCAAATTACCAAAAGTGTCACACCACATGTTATTCTCTTGGACCCGTTATATATTATATGTGTGTAGACAAGACTTGAAGTCTACCAATGAGCTTTTTATTTTATAACTTGGCATTTCCCAAATTTCCCATTATACAAGATGTTTACTTTTGTACAAAAAACCTGTCTTAAAATATCACTTCTTTGGTTACAAATATATTGGTAATCCCAAAACCAGCTGCAGACACTGGTTTCCCTTAAGTCCCCGTCCGACCCCATTCATTTCTTTGCCAGGACCATAAAAATTGTAACCATAACAAATCCCTGACTCACCTCTGTGATCAATCCATCTATAGAATTTTTTAAAATGCAAAACTATCTTGTTATCAATATATTCATCAAATAAGAACATTGTTGGAGCCTGATGGCCAGTGGGAAAAACAAAAGTCTTAACAGTAACTTAAAACAAACTTTAAAGAGTATTCAGTGAAAGATCAGTCTTGAGTGAAATCTTTCTAATAGCAGTCTGTGTAAACTGACAAAGAATACTCAAGAACCCACCTTGGTGTATTCATGAAGTGTATGTAGGTTTATGAGGCAGCTATTATAAAAGTTATTTATACTTTGGCTAAAAATAGTATTCTTACAATTAAAAAATGTACACTAACTCACATAGGTTTTTTCATTTTGAAACCTTTAGAACTTCAGATATAACAAAAATTGTGTTTGTTCATTTACATATATATATGAAATACATCCGAGTCACAAACTAATAGGATTTGTCAATACTTTATTAGCAAACATCAAAGATTCAGTGTCACGGGGATCCTATAATACCCGTAACTGAATGAAACATGATGATCCAAATATCTCTCCTAACTGTATATCTATTAGATCTCTCTGTAACAGGCGGTTATACCCGCTTGTGGCTCGTCTCTAGGTATGATCAGATATACGATCTATATAAGTATATACATGTATTATTATAGCACGTTTAGTTCACTAGAAAACACAACAAAAACACAATACACTTTGGAAACTGTATTAACCTATGCTGACAAATGTACTGCCGCAGTAGTTAATTAACAACAACAAATAATAACAACCCAGAAATGATCACTTAATTAGTTAATCTCTAGGTGTCTAGTTTACACAATATGCTAATCACTTCACCGTGACACAACACCCACACGTGTGATAACTGAGAAACGCTTCCAGGAGAACTTAATTAATAAAGGAATTACAACTCTATTCCTAACTGGTTAATTTTTAATTAACCCTTACTACTCATTCAGTAACGTGTGATAATTGAGAAACGCTTCCAGGGGAACTTAATTAATAAAGGAATTACAACTCTATTCCTAACTGGTTAATTTTTAATTAACCCTAACTACTCATTCAATAAACTTGTAATACAGACTTAATACTGGTACCTATCACAATAAAGACAATAACCTACAGTTTACCTAGGTCCTCTAGGATGACTGGTTAAGCTTTTTATAATTATTTAGGACAGTGAGCCTACAGATTACTGCGTCAGAAGACCGGCAGCACCGTCTAAATAATATTGGTATAATACAGTATTAAAATATTTAAAGTCACATCAATCACATCAAGGTTATACACAGAGCAGAAAATATATAATTACCAGTCCGGACTGACTAACATTCCCCCTGGACGCCTTCCAATATGTTTCTCCCTGATATCTCTAAAATCCTAGCTATTTATTCAAAACTCTCAGAGACAGCGAATATCGCCTGGGGGCACAACGCGGTACCTCACCTATCACCTGATATTTCCACCTCTCCCAGAGTCGGTATATTTTCTTAGATGACAGACATTCTGTCGCCAGTCGCAAAAATCACGGTTGTAAAAACCGCACTCGCGGAGGTATTACATAACTACTGGCCACCTGGGCTAAGTGCATTTGGAACTGCACATGGCCCTCTAGAACAATTAATATCGCCACAGGCGAAAAGAAATTAAGAGCATGTACCATCACACTCAGCATGTAATATTTATGGCCATATTTATTTATATCTAACATTGAGTGAGAGTGAGACGGGGGGGGGGGGGGGGAGATAAAAAAGGGGAAAGGACTGGGTAGATGAGAAAAAATACAGCAGTAGGGGAGGAGACAAAGAAAGCAAGAAACAGATGCATGGATAGAGGGAGGTAGGCAAAAGAGTGGGAAGGGGAAAGGAAAATTTTAGGGGAAAAAGGGAACAGAATATAAAAAGGGTGGAAGGGGGAGAGAGAGAGAGAGAGAGAGAGAGAGAGAGAGAGAGAGAGAGAGAGAGAGAGAGAGAGAGAGAGAGAGAGAGAGAGAGAGAGAGAGAGAGATTGAGTGTATGTAAAGGAGATAGAAAGAGGTAGGTATGGGAGGGCAGGAAGACAAAGAGAGTAATGAGGGAGATGTTATTAAAGAGGAAGGAAAATAGAGAGGGAGAGAGATCCAGAAAAGTGACAGGGATGGATGGATGGATGGATGGAGGGAGGGATGTATGTGAAAGAGGAGAGGAAAACAGCAATAGGGAGAGAGAGAGAGAGAGAGAGAGAGAGAGAGAGAGAGAGAGAGAGAGAGAGAGAGAGAGAGAGAGAGAGAGAGAGAGAGAGAGAGAGAGACACACACACACAAAGACATTTCCGAATTTCCCCCCCCCCCCCCCCACCAGTGCTATACAATTTTTATCAGGATTCCCAGAGATAATTCTATTTAAAATATGCACATGGAACAATATGTTTTATTGCCAATCCATTACCCGTTTCATCCAAATGCAATTCATTAATACAGGACATATTTTTAACTGCGATCTATAAATGCAAACAAAGGCAAGGGCTTTATGCTGCGAAGTTCTGACCAAAGGTCAGTTTCATCTGACAAACGCCCCAACATGATTTCGATATAAAAACTAAACTGTGCCACAATTATTTTACTACAAACCTATCCAGAACACAGGAAAAAGTAACAGTTTCAGAAATACAAACCCAATACAATATCTCTATACCTTTTAAAAAGATCTTTTTAGTGTTGACGGACGAATTGTCAAAATAAAAATAAAAATATCACGTGATAAACTAAGGGCAAACGACTCTATTTACTGAATAGATCTCACATCTCAATTTGTATTGCTTCAAAACGAAATTATTTTTCTCTGACTCAGGAATCGTACAACGTATCCCACTATACCAATCAAGTGGGTGTTTAGTTTAGGTATCACAACTTTAGATTTGATAAAATTATAGGCTAAAACTTCTGTCTTAATTTTAATTTTAAAAAAAAAGAAGAAGAAAGTAAAAAATTTTTTATTTAACGACGCCCGTTAGTCTCGCTACAACTTTTACATTCAGTCGAGATCCCCCCCCCCCCCCCCCCCCCCCGCTACGGCCCGTACATATCTGTACATATTATAAACACAGTCTGGTGACCCAGCTAACGATAAGAATAATGAACGACTAAATATATATACATTAAACAAAATAAAATAGTTATATAGTTATATTATAAGTGACCGGCCTCGGTGGCGTCGTGGTTAGGCCATCGGTCTACGGGCTGGTAGGTACTGGGTTCGGATCCCAGTCGAGGCATGGGCTTTTTAATCCAGATACCGACTCCCAACCCTGAGTGAGTGCTCCGCAAGGCTCAGTGGGTAGGTGTAAACCACTTGCACCGACCTTTGATCCATAACTGGTTCAGCAAAGGCCATGGTTTGTGCTATTATGCCTGTGGGAAGCGCAAATAAAAGATCCCTTGCTGCTAACCGGAAAGAGTAGCCCATGTAGTGGCGACAGCGGGTTTCCTCTCAAAATCTGTGTGGTCCTTAACCATATGTCTGACGCCATATAACCGTAAATAAAATGTGTTGAGTGCGTCGTTAAATAAACATTTCTTTCTTTATATTATAAGTGCTATAACGACTTGCCACATAGGCTATTATTTAATACTCAACAAACTATTTCTTGCTGTATCCACGTCCCAACAAAGCTGTGCTATTGTTACCCGATGGGCAGCAGGGCAGTTGATAATATAATAGCATTTTACATAACTGTGCATTGAATGAAATGCAGAACATTTATCTATGAGTTTGTAACAATGTTTTGGTCTTGTTATTTCAAGTTCAGGACAATTAATAAGAGTGTATACGAATTTAAGGTTTTAGGCAGAAACAAAAACAGCTAATCGAGGAAGGGAAGGAAGGCACAGTTTATAGTAAGCAGCTTAGCTGTAACTTATAGTCCTTCCCATCCTCCATGGACATTGTTTTTTGTAAATAGTTATAATTTGCCGTAAGAAAGAAAGTAAAATTGTTTTGACCGCCCCCCCCCCCCCCCAAACAAAAACAAATCATCGACTATTGGATGTCAAACATTTGGTAATTCCGACATTGCCTTAGAGCGGAAACACGTTACATTTTTCAATTACTACCACGGGATCTCTTATATGCACCATACAACAGACAGGATAGCACATACCACGGCCTTTTATGTACCTGTCGTGGTGCACTGGCTAGAACGAGAAATAGCCCCTTTTTGTTTGCAGTTTAGAAAATAATCGGTTCAGATTTTGTAGTACACATCACAGTTAAAAAAAAGACGTTCTTCGATGGGATCGAAGGACTACTGAAGTATATAGCTATCAACCCATTCACCCATGTACCCCTCCCGACCAAACTGCAAATTATGAAACTCCTAAATGATATACTGGACCTTTTTAGAGCAGATTAGACATTATTTTGCTCTTCTTATAACAATATGTTAATACTATAGTGTTATTACTGCTTATATTGAAATAATTGAGGTTCAAACACGCTGCCTCCAAAACGAAGGCCTAATATTATATAACTGGCTGTTTTCCACTGGCGGGTAAAAAACAATCCATTTAGGGGGCCCCAATGACCGAAAGGATTCCGAGCAACCTATAAAATTAACTGTCGCAAAGTTTACGGGGGGGGGGGGGGGGCTTGGCGGCCCCTTAAATCCACCACTTCGGCTTCGGAAGCTTGGGAGGGGGTGACAGAGAGGCTAGAAAGTTCAGGGTATGCGTTGCCCCCACACCTCAGTTGAAAGGCGATATAAATATGAATTTGAACGAATATTTTGTTTGTTTTTGCTCCGAAAGTTCACAAGAATGTAAAACATAACTCTCCATGTTATTAGAAACTGTTTTAATACGACAAGGGTTGATTATAAACATTCTACATTATTTTAGAACAATTAAATTTTTATACGACCCCACATTTAATAAATGACTCCTCCAGTTTGCGACCCCCCCCCCCCCCCCCCCCCCTCCCCCAGCTACTGGCATCTTCAGACGCCTATCCTTTCCTCAGTAAAGAAGTTAGTTTTTGTTTAACGACACCACTAGGGAAAACTGATTAATCATCTCTGGGGCGGATCCAGGAAATATGAGGAAGGGACTAAGAAGAAAAGGGCACATGGACCTACTTACGAAAAGGACGACCCATTAAAATTTTGTAAGCCAGAAAAAGGGGGGGGGGTGGGCAAATCAGACTTGGCATTGGCTATTGGATGTCAAGCATGTGTTAATTCTGATACAAGACTACATTTTCTCATCTTATGCACTTTTTCGCAGACTATGGCCTTTGATATACTAATCATGCGGCACTTTCACTGAAGGGATTTTATCCGTCTACCCAAACCTCTCAGGCGAGTGCAATACCGACTGAGCTAAATCCCGCACCGCAGATCTTTTTTTCTTTTTCTTTGTTTTTCATCGTATATATCTTTACACCGAGAAATGTATTGAAACAGCTTTTATTCTATAAATGTTAAATTATACAAATCGACTTCTATTTTCTCTTCTTTTGTATTCGTACTGCTTCTAAAAAATCCCTAAATTCACGAGTTTCACCTAACTAATGTGTTACATCAATGACGGGGTTAGGTGGTGTGGGGGCATCTAACACAGTCTATATAGCGCTCGCCTGAGGTGCTTGTGTCGTAGGATCAAATCCCTTCAGTGGATCCATTCTCTAATATTTTTATCTCGTCCCAAACAGTGCTCCACGACTGGTATACCAAATGCCGTGGTAAGTTCTGTCACGGCCTCGGTGACGTCGTGGTTATGCCATCGGTCAACAGGCTGGTAGGTACTGGGTTCGGATCCCAGTCGAGGCATGGGATTTTTAATCCAGATACCGACTCCAAACCCTAAGTGAGTGCTCCGCAAGGCTCAATGGGTAGGTGTAAACCACTTGCACCGACCAGTGATCCATAACTGGTTCAACAAAGGCTATGGTTTGTGCTATCCTGCCTGTGGGAAGCGCAAATAAAAGATCCCTTGCTGCTAATCGGAATGTGTTGAGTGCGTCGTTAAATAAAACATTTCTTTTGGTATGTTCTGTCAAGGACCTGTCTGTGAGAAAGCTCATATAAAAGATCCTTTGTTACTATAGAAACATGTAGTCTACCTGGTTTTCTAATTACTGTGTCAGAAATAACAAATGTTTGACACCCAATAGCCGATGATTAATATTAATAAATCAGAGTGCTCTAGTGGTGTCGATAAAGAAAACAAACTTTAATTTCAATATCAATGTCTAATTGTATTATGATTGTAAAGAATAGTAATACGTACGTGACTTTCGCACCGTCTACCAAACGTCATGAAACGTGTACGTGGTTTAAGCTTACAGAGTATAGCCTTCTCTACTTCTAAAACAGCTTATTTTCACAGCTGTAAAAATTGTGAAAGTGTAAGACAAACTTGCGCGTTACCACGGAAAAATTAATAGACCACCAGCAACTAGATATAGTCTCCTCAAAAGAATATGTAGTTATGGTTTTAAATGTTTTACTAGACTGACGTTGTACGATCCTACAGATCAATACACGGCCCTGACACAAGTACCCTGAAGATCACTCAAATCACGTAACTGATTATTCCTTCACGTTTTCCGCCGTGTATGAAAGCAGTGTGTGAAATACAAGTTATACCCACCAGCAATAAAATCAGCATTAATAACGGTAATACTAATTCAGAATGCACACTCTGTAGGCCTATAATGCATAGGCGTCAGAGACGTATTCGACGCCCCTACCCTGTATTAAAAAAACAAAATCGTAATACCATGTGGGGGAGGACAGATCTGTCGGCCTGTACACTAATAAGACTCTAATAGGCGTGTGACCGGCCTCGGTGGCGTCGTGGTTAGGCAATCGGTCTACAGGCTGGTAGATACTGGGTTCGGATCCAAGTCGAGGCATGGGATTTTTAATCCAGATACCGACTCCAAACCTGAGTGAATGCTCCGCAAGGCTCGATGGATAGGTGTAAACCACTTGCACCGACCAGTGATCCATAACTGGTTCAACAAAGGCCATGGTTTGTGCTATCCTGCCTGTGGGAAACGCAAATAAAAGATCCCTTGCTACTAATCGGAAAGAGTAGCCCATGTAGTGGCGACAACGGGTTTCCTCTCAAAATCTGTATGGTCCTTAACCATATGTCTGACGCCATATACCCGTATATAAAATGTGTTGAGTGCGTCGTTAAATAAAACATTTCTTTCTTTCTTTCTTTCTAATAGGCGTGGGACGGGTGCCCAGTGATAAAGCGCTCGCTTGATGCGCGGTCGGTTTGAGATCGATCCCCGTTGGTGGGCTCATTTCTCGTTCCACCCAGTGCACCACGACTGATATATCAAAGGCCGTGATATGTGCTATCCTGTCTGTGGGATGGTGCATATAAAACGATCACTTGCTAACAATGGAAAAAATGTAGCGGTTTCCTCTCCATAATTGTCAAAATGACCATATGTTTGACATCCAATAGCCGATGATTAATAAATCAATGTATTCTAGTGGTGTCGTTAAGCAAAACAAACTT
The DNA here is from genome assembly GCF_016097555.1 of Gigantopelta aegis. Taxonomy (NCBI): domain Eukaryota; kingdom Metazoa; phylum Mollusca; class Gastropoda; order Neomphalida; family Peltospiridae; genus Gigantopelta; species Gigantopelta aegis. Next base: position 68,781,605 of record NC_054704.1, read on the forward strand.
CTAATAGGTGTAGAAAAATTAAAGGGGATGGGGCTATAAATTAATTTATGACTGCATTCTTTTTATAGTTGGTAGTCCAATTCATTACTCCCCCGCCTCCTCCCACTTCCGACGCCTATGAAATGGTTCACGATAAATGACATGCTCAAGCCCGCTCGCTTGATGCGTGGTCGGTTTGGGATCGACAAACGTCGGTGGTCCCATTGGACTGTTTCTCGTTCCAGCCAGTGTACTGGTATATCAAAGGCCGTGGTATGTGCTATCCTGTCTGTAGGACGGTGCATATAAAATATCCCTTGCTAACAATGGACAAAAAATGTAGCTGGTTTGCTCTCTAAGACTATGTAAAAAATTACAAAATGTTTGACATACAATAGCTCTAGTAGTGTCGTTAAACAAAACAAACTTTTTTTTTAACCTTCCCATTTAAAAAAAAAAGAAGGAATATAATACATTCAGAAACATTTAATAAACGCTTTTCTATCAGGGTGATCAAGCCATAGGAACCGAGGAGGGCTGTTCTAGGCCTACTCTATATATAAATAAAGATAAAACTAGTGGTTGTATCCCCTCCACTACAGATTGTGCCTCTCCGCCCCCCCACCCCCACCCCCCGCCCCTTCCACTCCAGATACAATTAATGCGGGCATGCTGTACCCAGGTTAAAAGAAACTAGAGGTGGTAGTTGAAAAAAGAGAGAAAAGAATATAGTCTTCTCAAGATAGATTAAAAGGGGCATCCACAATAGATACAGGTCGGTATCAGTTAAAATCTGTTGGCAAAACCGGCCTCGGTAGCGTCGTGGTTAGGCAATCGGTCTACAGGCTGGTAGGTACTGGGTTCGGATCCCAGTAGACGCATGGGATTTTTAATCCAGATACCGACTCCAAACCCTGAATGAGTGCTCTGCACGGCTCAATGGGTAGGTTTAAACAACTTGCACTGACCAGTGTCCATAACTGGTTCAATAAAGGCCATGGTTTGTGCTATCCTGCCTGTGGGAAGCACAAATAAAAGATCCCTTGCTGCTAATCGGAAAGAGTAGCCCATGTAGTGGCGACAGCGGGTTTCCTCTCAAAATCTGTGTGGTCCTTAACCATATGTCTGACGTCATATAACCGTAAATAAAATGTGTTGAGTGCGTCGTTAAATAAAACATTTCTTTCTTTTTTTCTATTGGCAAAAACCCATGTTTCCAAAAGTACAGATAAGCTTTTTACGTTTATTGAGTATGCATAATTGGGCCTAAACAATTGCGTTTGCAGGAACATGCCGAAAAACAAATTAAGTGTAGCTTTTAATATATTTAAATTTTTACATATTGTCCAAAATAAATGGGGGATATTATAAATCAATTGTGAATAATTATTGAACGAAACCTCGAAAACGCAAGCGTTCATACAAACGCGAATCACGTGAGCACATATGGCACGTGCTAGGGATGCGACCCCTAATTTAACACTTTTTGATTGCATACATTCTGCACCCACTGTAGCAGTATCCCGTCTTGTTTTTGACACACACTAGATCTTAATCCCAGAGGCACATAGTAGTAAAAAATCGTCGTTGGACTAGTTCAGTCGGTTGAACGCTCGCTTGAGGTGCTGGTCAAAGGCCGTGGTATGTGCTTTCTTGAAGAATGGACCCCCAAATCAGATTGAACACTTGATGAGAAGCATGCCTAGCCAGACCCGTGCATGTTTAGCGAATCGCGAAGGGTTTCACCACTTACTATCCCCTGAAGGAAAAACGTCAAGTTCATCTTCCCTACCATTGGCATAAATGTTTTTTCCATTTGGCCATATCAAACTATCCAGACATGAACATTTCATGATATGTATTGTTTAATAATCCCTTGTGTTTTTCCAATAATTCCTATTAAAATATATAATGAACAATTTCCATTATTTAATATTACATTTGACTATCCCTTGCTTATTTTGAACTGTATAATATACTGACACCCCCCCCCCCCCCCCCCCCCCCCCCCAGAAGGTGGAGTCAGCTTCCCGGAAACCCACATTAAAATTTGAAAATCAATTGAAAGATTGGCTAACTTGTCAAATGCAGATGTCGATTTGCTCAAGACTTCATTCAGATTTTATGTGTTGAGTGCATTGTTAAATAAAACATTTCCTTCATTCCTTCATTCACATTCTTTATCTCATAATTCCAAATACAAAAATAAATTGCACACAAACAAACATACAAATTACAATTTTACAAACAAATAAACATTTATTTCCAAAAAGATATTAAAATAGGGCAAATGCATTTATACAATCTTTTGTAATTAAGTCATTCTAGCAAAATAAAAGGTATGCTTTAACAATTAAATATTATCAAACTATACCATCCGTTTAATACTAGAGCTTATGATCATTATAAATATATCAACAACACATAGTATATTTAAATAATTATTATTATCTCATAATAAAATGGACATAACAATTTAAATATTTTTAAAGTAAGCGCAGAATTAAAGATAAAATCTGAAAAAAGATGTTGAAGGTGAACTTTCATGAATTCCTATCCACCCATAAGGAGGACATAAATTTTCTCCATTATAATACTCTAGTGGCCTAATTAATCCACCATTAACTCAAATTGTCAAACATGATTATATTGTGTTTGGGTGTATTTCACTGTAAAGGGTGGTCCTTTGTAATGCTACATTAATATCACATATAATCTCAGTATTCACAGTAACACACAGACACGCACACACACACAGAGAGAGAGAGAGAGAGAGAGAGAGAGAGAGAGAGAGAGAGAGAGAGAGAGAGAGAGAGAGAGAGAGAGAGAGAGAGAGAGAGAGAGAGAGAGAGAGAGAGAGAGAGAGAGAGAGAGAGAGAGAGAGAGAGAGAGAGAGAGAGAGAGAGAGAGACACACACACAGACAACAGTGCAATCACAACATCAAACATTATTTAAAAACAGTTCCAGAGTTCCACATCACCATACACACCTATTAAGTAGTATAAAGTGAAAGAATAAAGAAATAGAAAGCTTATGTTTGTCAATAAAAAGGGATGATTTAAGTTTCCACAAAAGCAAATATTTTAATAATAGTCTGCTGTACATGTAGACATTTAACAATTTGGTATGTCGTTATGGAATTGATGCAATCACAGGCAATAGGGAGTATGGAGGGCCTCCTCCAGAAAGAAAATGGGTTACAATTAGTCATGCTAAGAGTAATTAATTTTGTCAAAAGGCTAACTTAAAAAAAAAAATCTGCAAAACATTTTTGGGTATGGCACCATACCCGTTTTACCCTCTGACAGAAACCCTGCTAGATGATTTCAGCCCTTTAGTCTAGACCTATTCTGCATATGTTCCTGACAAGATACATTTTAATTAAATAACTACATGTAAGCTTGCCAACATTGCCAGAATATTTTACACTATTCTGATCATCTTGCGATGGCAATTTTGTATAAGTAATAAGAAAGTAAATACATGAACCTGAAATGATAAAAATGATGTTGAAGATCAATTATGCAACAGCTTTTTGCGTCGGCACTACTGATTGCTGCCAAGAATTTTGAAGACTACTAACAACTGTTGGTTTGTGTAACACTATGACAGGATTCATGCACTCCAAAACACACCAAATTCCCAACTGTTCAAGATAAGACCTATTTAAGACCCCACATTCATAAAATTCCAGAATAATTTAGGAATATTTATTTCTGTGATATTCTCATTTAGGCAATATTCTGGCAGTGAATGAAGTCTAGGTTCAAGGGCCATAACTCTGTCAAAAATTGGTAAATTTCCATGAACGTCATACTTGATTTGAAACAACATTTCTGATCAATACATGTATCTTGAGGCATTGCAAAAACAAAGTTTGGAAAGCAAATTTTCGTATCTCAAGGGTCATAACTGGGTAAATCATCATGACATCAAATTTGATCTGTAATAGTACATGATAAAGTTATACACAAAATTTCAGCTTAATATCTTGAGGCATTGCCAAAAAAGAAGAAAGGAAAACAAATTTCAGTATCTCTCAAATTCAATAATACCTACATGTATCTTTATCAAAATGGATAAATCATAATCAAAATCAAACTTGATCTACAATAGTACACAATAAAGCTATACACAAAACTTCTGCTCAATATTTTGAGATATTTCCAAAAAGAAAGACCGTAAAGCAATTTTTCATATCTCTCATGTTCAATGGCAATAACTCTGTCACAAACGGGTAAATCGTCATGAAAATAAAACTTGATCTGTAATAGTATATGATAAAGAAATACACAAAATTTAATCTCAATATCTTGAGGCATTGTGAAAAAACCCCATCCAGAAAACTAAATGTGAGACAGACGGACAGAGAAGAAACCTATAGTCTCCTCCGGTTGGATCGGTAAGGGACTAATAAAGATGATTTATTCATAATATTGTAAACCTGATGTACCAAAATCAATGGAATTCCATTTTATGATCCATCATAATTTGTCAAAATATTTGCCGAATCTCTCCGAATCTTGACAAATATTTAATTTTAAAGTTAATGTTATAACAGTTTTGATTAGTGTCAGAGAACTCTACCAGTAACAGTATGCAGCTGAACAGATCCGTGCTTTGTCAAACTGCAAAGATATACTGTATAACAGCCTTGAATGCTTAAAACAGTTATGTTCCCATTTTAGGATTTTGGATGATAAACATTACTCCTTATCTTCATTTGTTTATTTGTATGTCATTGAAAATATGTTTTCCTAATAGCAGTCTCCTTGCTTATGTCTACTTCTCACATTCTGCTCCAGGTTTTAATGGAATTCAAAAATATTTCTCTTTAACAGGATCTCAACATATTTTAAATTACAGCCATATAAGTCCCGGACCAGATCACTGGCTATCCAGAGACCGGGCCCGGTACAGACATGCTTGAAACCTTAGTGGTATATAAGCATGTAAATAAATATTGGTAATGGTACAGCCATATAAATCATAAGAGGTCCTAACTGGGTATATAGTATGTCGAAATTGTAACTTCAGTTTATTGTATATGCCGCTTATTTGAATATATTTTTGCTGCACGAGGTACATCCAAATAAGCGGATTTGACTGTATATGCAATTTCACAGATGCAGGACAGTACACACCATGACCTTTGTTGTACCAATCGGCGGTGGACACTGGCTGAGGCAAGAAAAAACAAGAGTCCATTGATGGTGACTAATCATGCCATCCAATACTCTTCAAAATGATGAGCACTACACCACCAAGTTACATACCATCCCAGTTCTTGAGCAACAAAATAAAAAAAGAAAGAAATGTTTTATTTAACGACGCACTCAACACATTTTATTTACGGTTATATGGCGTCAGACATATGGTTAAGGACCACACAGATTTTGAGAGGAAACCCGCTGTCGCCATTACATGGGCTACTCTTCCGATTGGCAGCAAGGGATCTTTTATTTGCGCTCCCCACAGGCAGGATAGCACAAACCATGGCCTTTGTTGAACCAGTTATGGATCACTGGTCGGTGCAAGTGGTTTACACCTACCCACTGAGCCTTGCGGAGCACTCACTCAGGGTTTGGAGTCGGTATCTGGATTAAAAATCCCATGCCTCGACTGGGATCCGAACCCAGTACCTACCAGCCTGTAGACCGATGACCTGCCACGACGCCACCGAGGCCGGTCAACAAAATAAAACCATGGTACACAAACATCCAACATACACAACAATGACTGTGTTTTTGACTCCATGCTATATTTTTTTTTTTTTTTACAACATCTGTAAGAATCGCATCAAAACAAACATCACAATATGTATCACAATGACTTGAACTTGTCCCACAGATCGTCTTGCAGTGCCTTGGAATAAGATATGCTGCTCGACTTAGCCACCTTGCAGTTGTCATAGTAACCTCCAGACATTGTCTCTAGGTCTGGTGAGAGGGCCACATAAACAACAGATTCAGCACCTTCCTTGGTAGTCTGAAAAGACAACAATAGGTTTTAATGAAGCGGCAATTGTGATCAGCCTGAAAACCAAAAAATCTTCATAAAGCATATAAAGTACAGCATAAACATTCATCTGGTATTAAAACTGTTTTTAGCTTTTGTTAAAGAATAAAGAACTATTATGGCAGAGATAATTACAAGGTAATTTCAGGAGATGTAAGTCCATAGTGGTCTAAAGACCTTAATTTAGCATTCCTTTAAGGAGTGATCCAGTCAGTGAACCGATTTGGCTATTGCTCGTTCTAGCCAATGCTCCACAACTGGTGTAACAAAAGACGTGGTATGTACTATCCTGTCTGTAGGATGGTGCATATAAAAAATCCCTTGCTGCTAATTGAAAAAAATAGCCCATAAAGTGGCGACAGCAGGTTTCCTCTCTCCATATCTATGTGATCCTTAACCAATTGTTTGACGCCATATAACCATAAATAAAATGTGTTAAATGTGTCGTAAAAACTAAACATTTCCTTCCTTCCTTTAACAAAGTTCCATTATCCCGAATCATGCTACAAATACTACACAAATGTCAAAAATGTCCTTTTAATAGTAAAAACCATATATAACATGAATCACCTTAAAGAAAGACATCCGAATGACATCGATAACCCATTTTATTGACCAGTGAAGATGTTTGTACAGATCAGAGTTGATCACCCCGGGGTGTAATGCATTCACGGTCACTTTACATTTACTCTCCTTCAGTTCCTCGCTGAGCTTGTAGGTGGCCATGATGATAGCCAGTTTAGAGGCCACATAGGCAGCATGTGGGGAATATTCTCTGACTTCAGCAAAACTGAAACATCAATAATATTAAATAAATAATCATAGCTTCTAGAATTTTTATAAAATCCACAAGCCATGGAATCAATGATTTAAAACATTTACTAGCCACGATTAAAAATTCACTAGCCCTATTTTACTTTAAGTTAATACAATTGTACTAAATAACAGTAATAATCAGATATCTCACCTAAAGAGGGAGATAGAGTTTAAAAACACTAACATTGGGGGATTGGGGTGGGGGCAGGATATTCATATTTACAAAATAGACTAAACTGCAACATTTGACCATTTTATTTTCACTAGCCGTTGGGCATGTCAATAGTAGATATTTACTAGCCCAACATTAAATATCACTAGCCATGAGAGTGGGCTACCATAACCTAGAAGCCCTAATAATAAACTTTATTTACATTAGGCACATATACAATTGAAATATGCATTTATTACAAAATGTGACTAGCTAATCAATTCCATTTGTGGCACTAAGACAAGTGTCAATGTGCCATTTAATCTGGGTCTTTTCCCCCCAAGAGTCTGGTTACATAATCCTACACTACCTTTTGCTGTTTAGTTGGACATATCTACTACAAAAATGTGAAAATTTAAAAATAAAATAAAATATGTTATTTCTAACCTAAATCAGTCCTCAAACTTGGCAAATTATATATATATATTTTACTTTATTTTTGGGGGGGGGGTCGGGGGGGGGGAGGGGGGGGCATTATGACCAGAAGGCAGGGCAACAAGGCAAACTTCAACAAATGTCTTAACATAACACAACAGCACCCATTCAAATAAATAATGTTTTTGAAATAAAAAATTAATTTTCTGGACCAATGACAGATGTGCAAAAAAAGTCCTGGCCAGTTTGGCCATGAGACTGTTTATAACAAACTTTAACTTTTCAACATACTTTGGTTGTATGTCTTCATAACTGGCAGCACAGTGTGTGACAGATGACACGTTAACCACCCTGGAATACTGGTCATCCAAAGCCGACTGTTTGAGCAATGGCAGCAGTAAGCTGGTCAGAGTTAAATGGGCGAAATAGTTCACCTGGAAGTGCTCCTCTAATCCATCAGTGGTCTCACTGTATGGTACAAACATCACTCCAGCTAGAACAGCCAATAAGAAATAGGTTTACACTTCACAGCTATTGGAATTAACCAATGAGAGATAAATTTATAATTTACTATTAAACTCAGCCAACAAAATAAATTTACAATTCACATCACTCCAGCTAGAACAGCCAATGAGAAATATGTTTATAATTCACACCTATTGGAACTAACCAATGAGAGATAAATTTACAATTCACTCTATTAAACTTGGCCAATGAAGTAAATTACCAATTCACTAATAATATAAAAATAGGCAGTGATAAATAAATATTGAAATTCACTAACCAATGTGAAATAAATTGACAATTCATTTATATTAAAATTAGCTAATGAGAAATAAATTAAAAATAAATTAGTTCATTCAAATTATAATTTGTTAAAAGAAAATATCACTTAATACCTTTAGTTTCAAAAGCTATGATATCAAATTTTTATAAACAAATATTAATTACATGTGGTTGAAAATACGTTATCTTAGATTTATCTCATTTGGAAATACATTAATTATTCGCTTGATTACCGTACTCCAAATTATTATTATTTTTTTTTTTTACCATTGTTAATAAGGAGATTTAAAGGAAGATCTCGATTATGGAACTCTGTCACAAACTCCCTCACAGATGCTAATGAGGACAGATCCAGATGCATGTACTCAACTAAAGAGAAAAAATGACAAAATGTTTTACAAACATCACCAATAATTTTTCATAACGAGCTAATGTAGTACTCAAGGCTTCTACAATTTTTATAAAATCCACTAGCCATTGGATCAGTGATTTAAAGAATTCACTAGCCCTACTTTAGCTTAAGTTAATACAATTTTACTAAATAATAGTAATAATCAGATATGTTCCCTAAAGAGGGAGATAGAGCTTATAAACACTAAGATTGGGGGTTGGGGTGGGGGGCAAGATATTCATATTTACAAAATAAGACTCAACTGCAACATTTGACAAAGATAAATTCACTAGCCGTCGGGCATGGCATTAGTAGTTACTTACTAGCCCAACATTTAATATTACCAGCCATGGGAGTGGGGCTACCATAATCTAGAAGCCCTGAACTGTACTGTACAAGTTACAATTTCATTTTCAAGGCAATGTACAGCTTTGGAAAAATAATTGATTGCCAAATGGGGATCATTAGCATCCCCCCCCCCCCTCGAGGACACACCCAACTGCTGTTGTACACAAACACTAGTTATAGCTCATAAACATTTATATACATTGAACAACTTTAATTTCACTACACTATTCTGGACAACCAGCAATGGTTTACAAGTACTTCTGTCTTTAGGTTGTGACCAACACAACTATACTTGTTACGTTAATCATTATACATGTATAAAGGTCTGTTGCATGGTAGCTGATCTATTTAATGTCCAACAAAATATTTTCTGAAAACATACACAGAATAGCAGGTTATTGATGTACATATGCGTACTGGCTTCCATATTTGAAGGAGGCAGGCTGACTTTTGCCCGAATTAAATAAAAATGCGTCAATCTGGATAACCACATTTATTCATATTACATGTAGCATTACTACCAAACAGCTATATAGGGTTGCAAATGGATCACTACGCATTTTACATGGATTACAACTAATATTGTGGGTAGAATGATGGAAAGACATGGTAAAAAGGTTCCAGAACGGCTAATTTTGCCCAAATAGTTACCTCTTGCTATGGAAAGTTCACTCTTTATTCCATCAATGGCCTTCCGAGCTTCTTCTCTGGATCTGCATGCTGTTCAATAGAAAACAAGTCAAACACATGTAGTGTATAAAACTTCAGGAATAAAATATGAATGTTGAAATCATCCCTGCTGGGCCTGTGTTCCTGCAGTAGAGTACTACTCAAGAGGATCAGTTAAGTAGACTAAGTATGATTTTTGCAATGCTTGATTGATTGAAAAAACATTTTATTACACAAAGAACAAAAGAATCAGGCATAGGTTTTTCGATTTTCGAGGCCCTCTTCTATATACATAAAATATACATGATGACTATATTACATAACTACATTTAAACAGTCAAAGATAAATAGAGGAAGAAAATATAAGCAAAAGAATATGAAAAATGAAAAAAAAGAAACACAAGGAGAAAGAAATGCTTGATAGCAGCATTCACATCTGTGACGGAACATGCTCTTATCTTTTCGCCTGTGGCGATGTTAATTGTTTTAGAGGGCTGTGTGCCCCCAGGCGATATTCGCTGTCTCTCAGATTTTTTAATAAATAGATAGGATTTTAGAGATATCGGGGAGAAACATATTGGAAGGCAACCAGGGAACGTTAGTCCATTTGGACTGGTAAATATATTATTTCTGCTCTGTTGTATAACCTTGATGTGATTGATGTGACTTTAAATATTTTAATACTGTATTATACCAATATTATTTAGACAGTGTTTCCGGTAACTGACGAAGTAAATTGTAGGCTTCACTGTTCTAAAAGTATAAAGCTTAGCCGGTCATCCTAGAGGACCTAGGTAAACTGTATGTTATTGTCTTTATTGTGATAGGTACCAGTATTAATTCTGTATTACAAGGTTACTGAATGAGTAGTTAAGGGTTAATTAAAAATTAACCAAGTAGGAATAGAGTTGTAATTCCTTTATTAATTAAGTTCCCCTGGTAGCGTTTCTCAATTATCACACGTGTGTGTGTTGTATCACGGTGAAGTGATTAGAATATTGTGTAAACTAGACACCTAGTGATTAACTAATTAAGTTATTAGTTCTGGGTTGTTATTATTATTGTTAACTAATTAACTGCGGCAAATATATTTGTCAGCTTAAGGTTAATACAGATTCCAAAGTGTATTGTGTTTTGTTGTGTTTTCTAGTGAACTAAACGTGCTATATTACATATACTTTATATAAGATCTATCTCCGATTATACCTAGAGATGAGCCACTCGGGTTTAAACTGCCCGATACAGAGAGATCTAATAGATATACAGTTAGGAGAGATATTTGGATAATCGTGTTTTATTCAGTTACGGGTATTATAAGATCCCCGTGACAACATCACACATGTGTTGTACAATTTTAATGTTCTAATGACCTCTGATAATTGGAATGGTTAATATTATTATTAGGAGTGCATGATTTCTCATATTAAACAATAAAGACAAGAGGAACGTCTTATTCTCATGTACATGCTGTCCTTTTAACTGAATTATATCTGATAAGATTAGTCACTAAAATAAAGATGTTTTTGTTTTTTCATCTAGGGCTTCTAGAATTTTGTAAAAATCCACTAACCATGGGATCAATGATTTTCATCACAATCTCTAAAGCATGGAACTGGTTCAGAGCATTTTGATCCTGTCTAAAAATCCCCACAACAATAATTTACTTATTTAGTTTATTATTACATTAATTATTTCTTATCACACTACCCTCTACCATTTCATTTCTGTCCACCTCCACATCCCAGTACTTGGCTTTGTAATCATGGCAAGAGCCTGTCTTTTGTCGTCACCTGTGCCACACACCTGTCATTTACTATCAGAGCGTGTAAAAAGAATTTAGCAGAGAGATCTAGACTGTGGTGAGAGAAGCTGATGGGGAGTTGGGTGTGTGTGTTAAGTCAAGCTCCCAGGGAAAATATATTGACAAAAACAGAAAATCTGCTTGAGCAAGGGGAGGGGGGTTTGACCCCAAAACACCCCTTGCACATGCGCCTGTAGTATATGCTGGTACATTGTATTTAACAGTATTTATTCTGAATCTTTGAGATATTACAGTACAAATTGTGCTGTTAGGTTTTACAAAAAAATTAACCAAATCAAAAAAGTTTGTTTTGTTTAACGACACCACTAGAGCACATTGATTAATTAATCATCGGCTATTGAATGTCAATTTAAACATTTCGTAATTCTGACACATAGTCAAGAGGAAACCCACTACATTTTTTTCATTAGCAGCAAGAAATGTTTTATAAGCACTTTCCCACAGACAGGAAAGCACATACCACAGCCTTTGACCAGTTGTGGTGCACTGGAATGAGAAAACCCCAATCAGTTGTATGGATCCACCGAGGTGGTTTGATCCTGCGATGCAAGCACCTCAAGTAAGCAAATTTTTTAAAATTAACTAGTTAAAACTAAAAGAAAGAAAGAAAGAAATGTTTTATTTAATGACGCACTCAACACATTTTAATTACGTTTATGTGGCGTCAGACATATGGTTAAGGACCACACGGATTTTGAGAGGAAACCCGTTATCGCCACTTCATGGGCTACTCTTTCCAATTAGCAGCAAGGGATCTTTTATTTGCGCTTCCCACAGGCAGGATAGCACAAACCATGGCCTTTGTTGAACCAGTTATGGATCACTGGTCGGTGCAAGTGGTTTACACCTACCCATTGAGCCTTGCGGAGCACTCACTCAGGGTTTGGAGTCGGTATCTATATTAAAAATCCCATGCCTCGACTGGGATCCGAACCCAGTACCTGCCAGCCTGTTGTGCGATGGCCTAACCACTACGCCACCGAGGCCGGTTTAAAAGTAAAAAGCCCTACCAATGATCACGTGCATATTATTCTTAGTAGTCAAGATCCTCGTAATCTGCAGGCCGATGCCTGATGCTCCTCCTGTAACTATGGCAACCAGACCATCCTCATCAACATGAACTGAAACAGGACAGGACAAATATATAATATGATCAAAGTTGGAAACCCACAAAACAATGGAAGATAACATTAATGAAAAAAAATTACAGCCATGTATCTGTTGTTTATTTAGGTTTGTTTAATATTACATGCCTTTTAATATACCTGTAGTGTGCACAGTGCAGAATGGACATTGTGTATACATTTCCTTATATGTATAAAAATATTTTGAATATCTACTTGTCTATTCCTTATTTGTGCACTTTGTTTTTGGGAAGGTTTTCTTAATTCAACAAAAGTATTTTGACGTCAGGGTTCAATCGTAAGTAAGGTTTCTTAAAAGCAAGTCCAACGTAAATAGACCAATTCAGTTTATGAGGTAGCCCGGTTCACAGTTTTTCAGGGCTTCCAGGGCTACACACATAATCATATGTATGAATATCAACAGTTACAATATAATGACTTGTGTATGTATTGTGACATGAGTTCGACCCATACCCCCCTTTCAATGGTTAGTCAGTTAAACTTAAAGTTAGTGTAGTTTTAGGGATAGGGTTAGGGTTAGTCTTTAGAGCCTTTGACACAGGGGATGATAGAGGGATACGGGTCGAACTCTTTCCACTGAATTATAATTTTGTATTCCTTTCTAATCTTTTTTTTTTTTTGAACTTTGATCACCGACTCAGTGACTGAGATAAGCCTAATGACTCATCATCTCACGAGGCTAATGTTACGTGATGATTACTAATGATAGGCTAATCATTATATATCGTTTTCAGCCGACAGATTAAAAAATTCACCTGGCATTTTGTTATGTTTGGAAATCATTTGAAAAGCCAGTGCTACAAGACCAATGACGTATATTTTTAGCATACACCATATTCGCCAGACAAACCATAACCAAAACATAAAATAGGAAGCCATCATCATATAAGAGTAACTTCCCCTGGTAATCTATTCTGTATTTTAAATCCAGCCACCGTATAGCGGCGCTACATCTAACGTATTGGTTGTACTAGACCAAATAAAATCCCTTATTAGGTGACCATGTTAGCGTTTGTGGTTAAAAACTGTATATGCAATATATCAAACAAACTATGACCCATAAATATCAGTATTGCAACCCCTCCATCAAAATATTAACTGAAAAAAGTGGAACCTTTCATGACTCATGTTTGTATAACCTCTGATTTCGCACAAAATTGTAGTAGGCCTACTTAGTTTTACAAGGTTCCCATATAAAATTCAAGTACATGGCTACCTGGCACAGCGGTAATAGATAAAATAAAATTGCATACTTTTATTGATCAGATGAAACTAATTTTTAGACAACAAATACTGTCACATTTATCACTGGTGGTAGTATATAACTGCTCTATAAACAATTCCGTGCATCTCGAACTTTGACCTGGCCAAATGTTATTTGGTTTAGTTAAAATAAAAAACAAAAAAGACTAATTGAAAACTGACAGAGGCGGATCTGGGGGGGGGGGGGGGGGGGGGGGGGGTCTTTTTTTTTTTACGATCCCCTCCAAACCTCCCCCAAACTTCCCTTGGCATTTCGCTTCATGTCATTGGCTCCCCCCCCCCCCAATGGATTTTCTGGATCCGCCACTGACTGAATTTCGAAATTTGGAAATACATGGTGAAAAGGTTTCAGCCAATTAATTTTTCTCGAATGTTCATTGTTTTTACCAGCATGAGAAGATTTGCTCCAGCATCTCTAGATTAGCGACCATTTAATTTTATTTCCTTATTATTTTCTTCCTTTTATCTAACAAACATTTTAAATTTCAAATGATCGCCGTCTTGCGTCTATTCATCAAACACGGTTGGAGTGGCAGTCCTCTTACAGAACAATTGTTAAAAAGTCTCTGTTAGTCGATAACATCTTAAACATTGCAGCAAACTCAAGAATGTCCCTTTAATTTTGTTTTAAAGTTATGTTAAAGTAACTATCCGAAGTTTTGTATAAAAACCTAAATATTTAGCTTTAAACGATTCCACCACACTTCTGTCACCAAATATGTCTTTTCCTGTCGTTTCCAGATGATTACACTCCACAAAAATGTAACGTACAGTCAAGAGAAGTGACGATACGTAGCCCGGTTGTAAAGTGTTCGCTTGATGCGCAATCGGTTTGGGATCGATCCCTGTTGGTGGGCCCATTGTGCTATTTATCGTTCCAGCCAGTACACCATGACTGGTATATCAAAGGCCGTGGTATGTGCTACCCTGTCTGTTGGATGGTGCATATACAAGATCCCTTGCTACTAGTGGAATAATGTAGCGGGTTTCCTCTCTATGACTATATGTCGAAATTACCAAATGTTTGACATCCAATCGACGATAGTTAATTAAGCAATGTGAGAAGCGGGCACGACACAAGATCACCCCATCCTTTCTGCACCGCCTGTAAAAGAACGGAGTAAGAAATATATAGGCCTATCGATATGGAAAATGGCAGTCCTCCTAATGACGAAATACTCCACAGTGACTCACAGTATTGTTAAAACATCCCTTTGAGTTTGTCTTGTGCAGACACACGCTTTTAAGACGTGCGAATAGTTTTGTCGTTCAGGGCCCCGTTCTACGAAGCGAACTTAGTGTTAACATCAAGTTAAAGGCGCAGACCCTAGTTTTATCCTATGAAAATTGACACTAAGTTTGGTTAATCTACAAACCTGTAACACATCTGGATAACGTTATAATAAAGTGAAACTAAGTCATTGACGTTTAAACGGAGGATATAACGTCTAAAAATAGATTAGAGTTTGTCTCGATAACCGTTACTTCTCAGACGTTTTTAGAATTATGAAAAATTAATTTCGGGTTATTACAAAAACCTGGATGCCCAGAAACTACGAAAACAGGTAATCTAGACACTAAAATATATATAACTTTTAATTTAAAATTTAAGTATCAAAACGGCTCTAATAGTGAAAAATACGTCGTAGTGTTTAAAAATATGGGTCTGTCACTTAAAGGGACATTCCTGAGTTTGCTGCAGTTTAAAAAATGTTATCGATGATTGTAATTACATATCAAATATATTTTTCTGCATAAAATATTAGTGGCTGTATATTAAACGTGTTTCTGATCGTTCGAATATTTGTACTAGGTTAAATTTCATTTTATTTTCTAAAAAAAAAAAAATTCGTACGTACGAAATTATTTGCCAACAAAATCCAGTTTGGGTTTCTTACACATATTGAGATAACAAGAAACACATTGAATATACAGACACTGATATTCTAAACAAGAAAATATATTTAATATGTAAGTTTAATCGTAGAATATGTTATTAGTCGGAAACATCTTACAATGCAGCAAACTCAAGAATGTCCCTTTAAAAGGCGATCTCAGCGCTAACATCACTTCGTGAAATGCGGCCCGGGTCATATGTACTAAAGTTTCAAGGATGCCCCCCTGGGCACATGTCTAGGTTATCTGGACTGTCTGCCTAAGGCGGAGGTTAAAAGTTATATTAATGAGAGAAAAGATAGTTTGGTTTTCGACAGACGATTTCCAAATGATTCACACGGTTACGATATTACATCTAAAAAAATTCTTTTTATCGCTTAACGGGACTATCCTTATTACGTTTAATGCATATAGAATACTAAACGAGCTTGCCTGTCATATCATTTTTATGAAATGAGTGAACAGTTTTGGTATCTGACGAGCAAAAGCGAGTCAGATACCAACACTGTTCACGAGTTTCATAAAAACGGTATGACAGGCAAGCTCGTTTAGTATTTTATTTATTACAAACCAACTGCAAACAAACCGCAACGCAAAAGTCAGCAGATGTCGAGACCTACTACGTGAACTATTTTTCTACGAATTGGGTCAGCAAGTGATCTACGTCACGACCACGTCACGCCAATATTACACCAATTTGATATTGAGTAATTGTTATGGCATGAGCAATATCTTACACTGGTGTGTAATAAATTATAAGATGTTTTCAACTAATAACATTTAGTAACAACCAGTATTACATATTAAATATATTTTCTTGAGTGTATATTCAAGGCCTTTATATCTAGTTTTTTTTTTAACGCCCGAGTTCTCTGCTGTTTGAGAGCTATACGGACATATGGACGATTATATCTGTTCAAATGTCCATCTGGTTTTAACGCCCGAGTTTGTCTGTCAATTTAAGAGCTAACGGACATAATATGAATATTTATAACTGATAAAATGTCCATGTAGGTTTTTTTTTATAACGCCCGAGTACTCTGCCGCCAGAGAGCTAAACAGACGTATGAACATTTATAACTGTCTAAATGTCCATGTAGTTTTTCATTCTGCCATTAGAGATCTAGCCGGACAATTGGACAGAGCGATTCTAACTGTCCAAATGTCCGTGTAGCTCTCTAGCGACAGAGTGGTCAGGCTATTAAAGTACCCATGATCTCACTACATTGGTCACTAAAGGAACATCTCCAAAATAATGGATGTTTTCAATAAAATGGATCATAAACTGCACAGCTATTCTGTTACAAATGTATGTGTAACCCGCAGCAACCATCAACGAACAGGATTGAAATATTATTAAATGGACAACAAGACGGGTACATTCTGAAAGTAATGATGCATTGCGGCTTTGAACTAACAAATGTTTCTTTTTAATATGTGGGATAGTATCGGTATAGGTCGACCTAATTTATTCTAATTATATCCTTTCTGGAACATGTGACAACGCGTTTGTTGTGTCTATACAGGCATATTCAAGATATAGGCTATTTTACTCGATGTTTCAAAATGGAAGGTGGGGCAGACAGAAATGCGGTAAGTAATACATTTCGGTTGACAATTATAAGCAACCATTTAAATATTGATTGATTTAGCTATACTAGAAATTAATTAGTTATATTAAAACATTTATGTTGAAGGGACATTCCTGAGTTTGCTGCAATGTTTAAGATGTTATCGACTAATAGAGACTCTTTAACGATTGTAATTAAATGTCAAATACATTTTTCTGCATAAAATATTAGTGGCTGTATATTAAACATGTTTCTGATCGTTCTAATATTTGTACTGGGTTAAATTTTATTTTATTTCCTAAAATATATATGTTTTCGTACGTACGAAATTATTTCAAGACGAAATCCAGTTTGGGCTTCTTACACATATTAAGACGACCAAGATACACATTGAATATACTAGTATATCATCCTAGTATTTGCATTAGGCCAAACTTCATTTTATTTCATACGAACGAAATTATGGGGATACCAAATCCAGTTTGACCTACTTACGATCAGAAATACATTGAATATACAGACACTGATATTCTAAATAAGAAAATATTTTTAATATGTAATACTAGTCGTTTCAAAATTTTATTAGTCAAAAACATCTTATAATGCAGCAAACTCAGGATAGTCTATTTAAAATTTATATTATACTTTTTAAAATCTTGAGACAGAGTTTAAATAGTGTATATTTTATTACTGTTCTTATTTAAAGAAACAACCCTCACAAACTCAGTAAAATAACATTATGTGAAATGCCGAATTTGTTTTCTCTCTCAGGATGTCGTCAACCTCGATTCCACGAACTGGAACAGCAAATCGAACAAACGACTACGTCATCTTACAGAGCTAGAACGTCATTCGGTGGCGTCGACGGTGCTGCGAGTCCCAGAGGCCGGGGTGGTGGTCGTGCCGCTCACAATGTTTCAGATGCACCCGTCAGGAGTGTCGAACGCCTTCTACACAGACCAGGGGGAGATAGTGTACGAAGAGTGGGTGAACGTCATGATGGCGGTCCCAGGAATGAGAGAGTCAGAGCTGGGAACATTTGACGAGTTTTCACATACTTGGTATTTAAACAATATATACTCTTAAAAAAAAGTAGGGAACTCTAATAAGAATTTACAATTGCCAAAATTGTAAAGCATATTAGCTGTGCGGAATAATTATATGATAATAGTGAAATAATTGGGCAAACATTACAACCGGTAGTTCAGTATTACAGTAGGTTTTATGACCACAAAAGATCTTGAAGGACGACTGGGGTCAGAAGTGACATTTAAAAGTTGACGTTTTTTTAAATCAGTAAATCGCAAATTCAAACAATAAAAATGACTAAAAACAAAACAATAGCAACTGTATGATCAACAGAATGAAAAAGATTGACAGAAATAATGTTCCACAGTGATTAATGGACCTTCCTGGAAATTGTCAAAATCGAGAATGACACCTCAAGCACGTGTACGGGGCAACTGCGTGATGCACGTGCAAACTATGGAATGTGTTTCGGTGTGTTGATAAACAGACCTGAACGTTCTTTACTAGGATGTCTGTGGTCAAAACGTATATTCGGTCTAATAATTGATATTAACATTAATATTTCAGGTTCTCCAACTTTTTTTTGAAGAGTATATATTTATCATAGTTGTGTATAAGATGATTGAATCTGATAAACAAAAAACTTACAATGAACACCAGGACAATCGAATCAAGTACTTCGTTAAAAGTCACAATTGCACGTATCATGAATATTAATAACATACGTGTAGTTATGTATAAAATGATTGGATCTGCTAAAAAAAAACCCAACGTATTTGCAATAAACATCGAAACAGTCAAATCAAATAATTCGTTACAGACACAATCGCACATATCATGAATATTAATATCAACGTTAGCAGCACTAGCACTAAAAAAACCCGGATGTAGTGGGCTGTTTTCTTTTCGTTCCAGTATGGTTTATGGTTGAAGGCGCAGATTTTAAACAAATAATGGTGTACTATCCTGAAAACTATGGGTTCGAATTCTGGCCTAGATACTAGTACACAATCTTATTAATGTTTAAAAAGGTATATGCATTCATGTTATGCAAGTTCGGTGGTGATCAGACCCAACCATTTTGTAGACGAGTGCCATCTACAATATGTATGGTTTATAACAGCCAATGGTTTAACATAATGTACTTCTTACCATTTTGTCAATCTAATTAAAATTAGCTCCACTATTACATGTGGATCTAAAGACAGCCAGTTGGAGCTCATGTCCACCAATCAAAACCTTACTTGCAGAATCCTGCCAGTGATTTAAAAATAATTTGAAAACATTCCGAATTATCCTGAGGGTATACGACATGTTTCGTGTGAATTACGAATGCCTTAAAACATGTTTTATTTTATAAAATAAATAATTTGTAATGTAAAACTGAAGACTGATTTAGTTTTTTTTAAATTTTATAAATAAATAAATAATTTTTAATGTAAAATTGAAGACTGATAACCCACCCCGTACGTATTGATATGGTTCGCTGTACTGCGGCCACTAAAATAGACTCGCCCGATATTTTTAGAATTTGTATGCTCCCAAATAACGTTATAAAAGGCGAAATGTGATTGGTCAATATTTAAATTATTATTTACAGACGAAATGTTACCTGGACATTGGGGACTACGCAGTGTTGTTAGTTGTAAATCACTGGCAGGATTCTGCAAGTAAGGTTTTGATTGGTGGACATGAGCTCCAACTGGCTGTCTTTAGATCCACATGTAATAGTGGAGCTAATTTTAATTAGATTGACCATTTTGTTTACTGCTTACATTCTATTTACAATTTAACAGCTACAGTTATTTTTTAAGAATTGATTTCATCAGACTCGCATCCAGCGGACACGAAAATTCCTTACAATGGACAATATTTTGTATGGATGTGGGTGTAGGCGTGGGTGGGTGGAGCGGCTGTTTTCACAGTTATTGCAATTTTCGTATCAAGATTCCAACAACGAACCATTGAATCTAATCATACCAGAGTATGGGAAGACACCTTTAAAACACTACTGCACAAATCCGAGCCCATGGAATATTTAAAACAAGTCTACTGGTATACGACAGAACCAACCGTCAAAACGTGTTACTTTGGTATTTGTAAATATTGTTGTTTTTGTTTTTCTCTAGGACAACTCGAGTTGACACAGTTGGTGATCTTGATAATCTGGTATTCCGATTGTCCCGATTTCCTACTTTTCTGGGATTGACACTTGTGAACCGAAAACTACTCAAACAAAACACAGAAAGTAAGAGGTCAACAGCTTTCATTAATTATAAATTAAACATAGTTACTTTTGAAAATCAGAAACACCAGTGAAATAACTCATAGCAACAGTGATCCAAGTAAACACAAACCACCTAAAACAAACAAACAAACAAACAAACATACAAACAATTTCTTGTGAATAATAAAAAAATAAAAATAAAACAATAAACAAATATCAAACAAAAACAAACGAACAACAGTAACCCTTCAAACTTTAACCCCCAAAACAACAGACAATAAAAAAGCAACAATAAACAACAACAAACAAAAAATAAACAAACACAATTATAAAAAAAATAAAATGTATGATTAAATATTAAATACCAGGATCATTATATTAACTCACAGATGAGAAACTGAGCTAAACGTATTGTTTTCTCTCTGTTAGTCCCGATGGTGGTGTGTATTCAACCCAAGGCCGAGTGTATTGACAGGGTTGTGAACCAGCTGGAAAATGTTAGAAGTGGAATATCGTCTCACAACTTCTATTTTGAGGTAATAACCAAACAAATTATATTCTATAGTCTAAATCACATTTATTCTAGTCTAAAGCATAATATACAGAGATGGAGAGGGAGACAGAGAGAGAGAGAGAGAGAGAGAGAGAGAGAGAGAGAGAGAGAGAGAGAGAGAGAGAGAGAGAGAGAGAGAGAGAGAGAGAGAGAGAGAGAGAGACACACACACACACACACACACACACACACACACACACACACACACACAAAGCCAGGTATACAGATATACAGATAATGGGCTGAGAAGAGGTGAACTAATGATAGGGGTGAAGTATGTCTGTAATATAGGTATGTTTTGTGTGAATAAATGAATGAATGAAATCGAATTAATCATGAATGTTAAAGCGACAGACGATATTTCTATTCTTCAGCAAACCTTCTTTTCAGTGTTGTTAAATTGTTGTTTTGTAGATTGACGTCGGGCAGTCAGTCGTGAAGTGGGCCTCGAATGTGCTAGGCAGACAGTTCGCCTGTGTGGGCGGTAGACTCGGCATCACCAACGCGCAACCATTCAACCATGTCTGGGACTGGCAAAGCATCCTAGGTTGTCTCCCCTGCTTCTGTTGCTGTCTGCTCTGTGGCTCTTTCTACAGGGTTAGTGCGTTACTTAAATTTCTGTTTTGTTTAACGACACCACTAGAGCACATTAAATTTTATTTATTAATCATCGGCTATTGATGCGAAACATTTTATAATTCTGACATAATATAGTCTTTAAGAAAACCTGCTACATTTGTGTTCCATAAGCTACAAGGGATCTTTTATATGCAAGTTCCCATAGAGGACAGTACATACCACTGGCTTTGATATACCAGTCATGGGGCACTGGCCGGCACGGGAACACATAATTACAGAATGTGTCAACCAAGGAGATTCGATCCTATTACCTATGCTTTGTACCGACTAAGCTAGATCGTGTTATTTAAAGACTACCCAGTTTGCATTGCTAAGCTTTTCATTACTAAAATTACATATTAAATATATTTTCCTGTTTAGAATATAAGTTTCTGTATATTCAATATTCTCCTAATATTTGTAGCAGCTCAGTGTTAATTTTATTTTCTAATTTATATATTTTAGTATGTACGTAACACACGAGGCGATTATGAATCTTCCATTTAATGTTAATATCATATTTTATACCGTATCTGTGATTCCAAAAGACGTAATAACCGCCGTGATGGTCTGAAGCCACAACTCACTGCCATGAGCTTTGTATTTAGAGAAGAGAGCTGGTTTTGACCACGATATATAGTTCCAACACCGTTTGTAGGAGGACTGCCACTTTTATAGAGCACGCCAGTATAGGCGCCAAAAAAAACGTGCAACTGGTTACACAACGAGTCGTCTGAATGCACACACTAATGTGCATACAATAATTTTTAAGGAAGGAGCTTTAACTAATTTTAAAGAACTATTGCTATGCTCAAATTATTTATAGTCTTTCTCAGGAACGCCTTTTTACTACAAGTTATTTATTTTTGAGCCGATTGTTTTCTTAGCTTAATAACTGGTTTAACGTGTCCATATACCAACAGGGTTTCGAACACGCCTATCCCGAGTCCGGCCTCCGATAGGATCGGGGGTCTGACTCGGGATTGTTTTCTAAATCGCACACAAAAATAGCGTTTTTTTTTTGTTATTTCCAAAACACTTTTACTTTTCTTCTTACGTCAAACCAAACGGATTTGTTTTGTTGTAAGAGGATGGGACGGACTACAGAGGTTGACAAGACGCCCTTTGAAAATGACAATATAATATAACAAGGGTAAAATGAAAACGTATGTAACATTTTGTGTGATTTGCTATTTATCTTTTTTTGTTGTTGTTAAATGTTTTATTACCCCAAAATACATTGCTAATATATTGGGGACTCCTAATTCGTCAACTTACAGTATTTGTTACTATAAAAACACACATTCATGTACGATTTTGTCATTAGATGTTAAGCTGAACTTTTTATAAATATATTGTGAGATGTATATTCGGAGCAAGTAATACGGTTGGATTTATATTATACCATTGGATTCCAGTGTCACCGGGCGGTGTGGTACACGCAAGATACCAGATCTGTGAATGAACAGGTGATCGTCATGGGCTCCCCGGGTCTGGAGACGGACAAACAGAGACATGGACTCCAGACACGTAAGAACACCACATGTGTTGTGATTTTAATAACATGTGAACAGTGGCGAATTGAAATGGGGGTTCTTCTCTAATAAAACTCAAATGTACAACGAATTTATGACAAATTTTCTGAAAAAACAACAACATCAACAACAGCAACAGTAGCAGCAACATCATCAACAACATCAACAACAATATCAACATGAACAACATCAACAACAACATCATCAACAACAGCAACAACAACATTATCAACAACAACAACAGCAACAACAACAACATCATCAACAACAGCAACAACAACATTATCAACAACAACAACAGCAACAACAACAACATCATCAACAACAGCAACAACAGTATACAACGTATAGTTCGTAATATCTATATTTTAAATGATTATACTCTTAATTGCAACAATTTACTATCTGGTGGTCGCTAGAGACTTGAAATCCGCTTCCGCCATATAGGCTACTCCTAATGATAAAGCAGCAAGGAATCTTTTACATACACATTCCCCCATAGACAGGACAGTACATACCATGATCTTTATTTACCTTTTTTGTTGGGTACTAGATGGGGATGAATCCCCCCCCCCAAAACAAAACAAAACCCCCCCAAAACAAACCCCAAACAAGTCTGCTGACGGCAATCGATCCTGTAACTAAAGTACCTCAAACGAGCTCTCTACCAATGAGCTGTATCCCCCCCCCCCCCCCCCCCCCGTGCGGTTGATTGATGACATAACAAGAGTTTTAGCAATATAAACACAACAGTGGCGGATCCAGAAAATCAATTTAGGGGGGTCCCAGTGACATGAGGCGGAATGCCAATGGACCTATGGGGGAGGTTTTGAAGGGGTTGGAAGATATAATAAAATTATTACTGTCGCAAAATTTAGGGGCGAGCCCCTAGCCCCCCTAGATCCGCCCTTGCACAATATTTTGTGAGTTATATATACAAAGTATAATTTTGTTTTTGTAGTAATCAAGTGGACGAAGTCGGCAGGTGGAAATATATGCGGTCGCTGTGGGCTTCGCGTCACGGGACCGACAGGGGAGCGCTGCATGTGTGTGAAAGAGAAAGAGGAACGAAAACCACCACCCCTCCACCAGAAAGGACCAGCCGATAGCAAGCAACAGCTGAAGCCGCAGTTCGACGGAGTGTCGTG
Organism: Gigantopelta aegis; assembly: GCF_016097555.1. Classification (NCBI taxonomy): domain Eukaryota; kingdom Metazoa; phylum Mollusca; class Gastropoda; order Neomphalida; family Peltospiridae; genus Gigantopelta; species Gigantopelta aegis. Next base: position 68,806,007 of record NC_054704.1, read on the forward strand.
GTTCGATCTCGACAACCCGGCCGACGAGCGCCCAAGTTCTCGGACAGACGCTGTGACGCCCAGTAACGTTGACGTCCAGGTCTGTCCCAGTCCGCTAGCCAATCCGGAGGTGAAGCGTTTCCTGACCGTGGGCAGAAACAAGGTAGAACCATCTCCAGACAAAAAGAGACCATCAAAGGAACCGAGACGTTTTACTCGAGAACAGAGGTCGTTACAATTCTGAGCAAAGTCTGTGTTAGCAGGTCGTTTTGATTTTGAGCAAAGTCTGGGGTAGTACAGCGTTTCAATTTTGAACCAAAGCGTGGATTAGCAGGTCGTTTTGATTTTGAGCAAAGTCTGGGGTAGAACTGCGTTTCAATTTTGAACCAAAGCGTGGATTAGCAGGTCGTTTTGATTTTGAACAAAGTCTGGGGTAGAACTGCGTTTCAATTTTGAACCAAAGCGTGGATTAGCAGGTCGTTTTGATTTTGAGCAAAGTCTGGGGTAGAACTGCGTTTCAATTTTGAACCAAAGCGTGGATTAGCAGGTCGTTTTGATTTTGAACAAAGTCTGGGGTAGAACTGCGTTTCAATTTTGAACCAAAGCGTGGATTAGCAGGTCGTTTTGATTTTGAACAAAGTCTGGGTAGAACTGCGTTTCAATTTTGAACCAAAGCGTGGATTAGCAGGTCGTTTTGATTTTCGGGAAAATCTGGGGTATAGTTTATTTCTATTTTGAGCAAATCGTACGCTGATAGGTAGGAGAATATTTCGATTTTGAACAAAGCATGGATTAGCGGGACGTTTTCATTTATACAGTCTGGATTAATACAATTATTCTATTTTGAGCAAACCCTGGATTATCGGGACCGTTGGATTTGCGACTGTTCAAATCATATACGTCCTCTCATTACATTGCCATAATATGTTACATACATAATGTATCATGGATGAATTTATTCCTATTGTGCATGATCTGAATAAACTGATAACAAACGATTATAAATGTAGTAAACCTATATACATAGAAAATAATACATTCGTGTCCGTTAGATACCATTTATCTCACAACGAGTTGTTTTAAAATGTATCTAACAAGCGAAAGCGAGTTTGGTACGGTTTCAAACAACAAGTTGTGAGATAAATAGTATCTAACGGACACGAATGTATTATTCTGTTTCTTACATATCCTCAAACCCCCCCCCCCCCCCCCCCAAAAAAAAAATACCCCAAAGAACAACAAATTTTAACATCTTTTTCGACAAAAAGTTATTTACCACTGTTGCACTTGTAGCTAACTTACGCGTCACAGACCCATCATTGGCAGATTAACTATACGTCACAATGTAATCGATTTCCATCGTGTAGTTTTTCATTGCATGTATGGCAGTGGTGACCTGGTCATCACCTAGGAGCAGCCAGTCGTATGTCTTGAAATTGTTAATACACGTACATGTGTAAACAACCATGTGCTATCAAAAATAATGCATTGTATTCTCACCAATTTCTTCCTCTACATAACTTGAGTAATATTTCTGGAAAGTACTTTTACTCTTCCTTGCTTAATATATTCTTTGTACATCCATGTGCGCATTCTGACGTCCCTTTTTCACAGATGCTGTAGAAAGGTGTTTAGCGTCTGTACTAGCCGCTATAAAACTGGCAGTCCTCCTACAGACAGAGTTTGTTTGTTTTGTTTAATGACACTACTAGAGCACGTTGATGAATTAATCATCGGCTACTGGATGTCAAACGTTTGGTATTTCCGACTCGTAGTCATCAGAGGAAACCCGCTACATTTTTCCTAATGCATGAATGAATGAATGAATGTTTAATGACACCCCAGCACGAAAAATACATCGGCTATTGGGTGTCAAACTATGGTAATGCAAACAAATAAAGTGATGATCAACATCAATATAAGAATTCAAGATTGAAATAAAAACAGTGTAAAGAATTATGCAAAAATACAAACATCACAGATAGATACTGACTTTTACTCAATATTTCAATTTTGTGCTGTATTGGCCATTCTCAAAGAAAATGTTACACCCCTGCACCACGGCGAGGTTACAGCACGCGCATTTTCCTAATGCAGAAAGGTATCTTTTATATGCACTTTCCCACAGTCAAGAAAGCACATACCACAGCCTTTGACCAATTGTGGTGCACTGGTTGGGAAGAGAAAAACCGAATCTGTTGAATGGATCCTCCGAGGTGGTTCGAGTCTGCGACGCAAGCACCTCAAGCGAGCACTCAACTGACTGAGCTAAATCTCGCCTTTCTACAGACAGAGATGGAACCATATAGTTGTCAAGATCAACTCTCCTCTATAGACGAAAGGGGCGGGACGTAGCCCAGTCGTAAAGCGTTCGCTTGATGCGCGGTCGGTCTGGGGTCGATCCTCGTCAGTGGACCCATTGGGCTATATCTCGTTTCAGCCAGTGCTCCACAACTGATGTAACAAAGGCCGTGGTATGTACTATTCTGTCTGTGGGATGGTGTATATAAAATATCCCTTGCTGCTAATCGAAAATAGTAGCCCATGAAGTGGCGACAGCGGGTTTCCTCTCTCAATATCTGTGTGGTCCTTAACCATATGTCTGACGCCATATAACCGTAAATAAAATGTGTTGAGTGCGTCGTTAAATAAAACATTTCTTTCTTTCTTCCTATAGTGTGTGTATTAGTCATTTACTATGTGAAATATTTGTTATATGCGAACTTGACAATAATCAATGTAAAGGTATTTAGTGTCAAACCTAGGATTACTTTTGTATTAGAGCAGGAATCTTTGTCTACCCGATGGTAGGCAGCCATTCTGTGTTTTGGCTATAGAGATATCTCTGGTTGAGAGAGCGGCCATTACCGTCCAAATGTCCGTCTAGCTCTCGAACGGCAGAGTTTACGGGCTAGTCAAATCCAGGCTTTAAATAACACAAAACAAACCCAGTAAAACACAAACAAACGGCAACGAACTCCCCCCGACAACCACACAGGATCCCCCCACCCACCCACACCCCCACAAAACACACAAATAAAACAAACACAAAATAACAACAAACAATAAAACCCCAAAACGCATATCCACACCAAGTTTGGAACTTTAGTCTGTCAAGACACCGACAATAATATGTATATATATTATATATATTTTTGCCTTATTAGGTGTACCATAAATAGGCGAAGATACGAAGTAAACAATGGTATTTGGTAGTAAATTGAATGCGTAAGTACAGCACATAGGTGTTAATTCGCACCAAGCAGCAAACATAGGGTGTAAACAAACATACAGAACAAAGTTTAAGTTTGTTTTGTTTAACGACACCACAATAGCACATTGATTAATTAACCATCGGCTATTGATGTCAAACATTTGGTAATTCTGACTCGTAGTCATCAGAGGAAACCCGCTACATTTTTCCTAATGCAGCAAGGTATATTTTATATGCACCATCCCACAGGCAGGATAGAACATACCACAGCCTTTGTTATACCAGTCGTGGTTCACTGGCTGGAACGAGAAATAGCCTAATGGGCCCACCGACGGGGATCGATCTTAAACCGACCGCGCATCAAGCGATCGCTTTACCACTGGGCTACGTCCGCCCTTCCCTATACAGAACAAAACAATTGAGTAAAACTCCCTGTATTAGGTACATTGATTTGCTATATAGGCGTTGGCAGGAAATGGTTATTTAGTGACGCACTCAACACATTTTATGTACGGTTATATGGCGTCGGACATATGGTTAAGGACCACACAGATATTGAGGGAGGAAACCCGCTGTCGCCACTTCTGGGGCTACTCTTTTTCGATTAGCAGCAAGGGATCTTTTATATGCACCATCCCATAGACACGATAGCACATACCACGGCCTTTGATGTACCAGTTGTGGTGCACTGACTTGGAGAGAGAAATAGCCCAATGGGCCCGCTGACGGGGATCGATCCCAAACCGACCGCGCATCAAGCGAGCGCTTTACCACTGGGCTACATCTCGCCAGTATATAGGCGTTGGAAGCGGGAACGCGAGGGGAAGGTATTGCCCCCCTAAGTCTGAAGATGTTGTATTGCCGCCTCCAGTTGAAAGGTGAATTGATCTCTATCTGCTTCCGACGCAACTGGTTATGGAAACAATTTTGACCGACTGATGTTCCAAAGTTTCGCATATATAAATTCTTCACAAATTCAGGTACACAAACAAATTAATAAATTGTAAACGTGTTGTTACTTGCTTGTAGTTTATGACACCAAACTGGCGTCGTGGGACAATAAGATGCTACTAAAAGATAACAGAAGAACAATAAAATGTTAATTTTCTATCTCGGTAAACAAAGCTTGGAAGAAAATTCATTTTCATAACATTCTTGTTCGGACAAGACACGAAACACTGTTTGAAATTTGTTAAGCGTTTTGTTTTTGTTCAGAAATCCTTTGTTTGAAAATGAACAGGTAAGAGTAGAAAATAACATTTTAAAGGGACATTCCTGAGTTTGCTGCAATTTTTAAGATGTTATTGACTAACATAGACTTTTTTTAACGATTGTAATTACATATCAACTATATATTTCTGCATAAAGATTAGTGGCTGTATATTAAATGTGTTTCTGATAGTACTAGGTTAAATTTCATTTTATTTCCTAAAATATATTTTGTTTGTTTGTACGTACGAAATTATTTGAAGACCGAATTCAGTTTGGGCTTCTTACAACTATTAAGACGACCAGAAACACATTGAATATACAGACACTGATATTCTAAACAAGAAAATATATTTAATATGTAAGTTTAATAGTAGAAATATTTTATTAGTCGGAAACATCTTACAATGCAGCAAACTCAGGAATGTCCCTTTAAACGCCTGCACTTATTTTAGCATTTTAAAATGTTTTTTTACTATGTTGCGGGTTATGTAGCCCGAATACTCTGACGGTAAGAGAGCTAGACGGAGATCTGGACAATTATCACGCTCTCTAACCGCCAGAGACCAATCTATATTAATATTGCGCAATATTTGCCTACTAAACGGTAGTCAAAGATTCCCGCTCTAATACAATAACCATCCTATGTGTGACGTTAAATATCTTTACATCGTTCATTTTGGAGCTACGGTGCCGTTTCGTAGACAATTCGACATATTAATCACTAATACACACACTACAGGAAGAAACCCGTCGAAAATATGTATTCTACTGGAACATTATTGAAACGGAGTGCTGTCTGGTTTCTTCCTGTAGTGTGTGTATTAGTGATTAATATGTCAAATTGTTTTTTATTAGGGAGCGCGAAAATTATCGATGTAAATGTATTTCACGTCAAACATAGGATTGTTGTTGTATTAGAGCGGGAATCTTTGACTACGGTTTCGTAGGCAGATATTGCGCAATATTGAAATAGATTGGTCTCTGACGGTTAGAGAGCATTATCTCGCCTTCATGTAAAATTCTTTAATCTCATTGGTTGTTTGCCGTTGGACAAATCCCTTATACCCCTGTGGGCGGAGCCAAATTCTCTTATACCCCGTCTGTAATTTCCAACAGTTTCCAGCCACCCCAGTTAATGCTAAAGCAATAATTAGATTATCAATAACATTGATAATCAATCAAGTATACATAATTAATTATATTTTTACTATAAAATACACTATTTCAATACTTTTAAAAGCTGCAATGTTGAACTCGGCCACCTAATTACGGTCGTGGTGTTATTGTATTAATGCGCAATTAGCAACAGTTGTTTTTTTTTCTTTTGTTTTTTAATATTTTTATTTTTTTACTACATACATTTCTGATAAAAAAAAAGTTGTTTTTTTTTGGGTGTTTTTTTTTTATTATTATTAATATCTGTTTCAGACAATTTCGTATTACAAACATTTGAAGTTAAAAACTCGTTTATCAATGGAACTATTTTTCGTCACTGGCAAGTGGTTTCGTTCGCGTCCGCGTGGTACGGCTCCGTTAATAAATTAACAATTATTGTCTGGCGTTATTTTGATTATTTGGCTATATGGTTTAACATGTCGGCAAGATAAATTCGTTGTAGAAGCATCTCTCGGGGTATATGGCTTTTTATGTACCCTCTGTGTGGTCTTTTACCCCCTCGCCTTCGGCTCGGGGTAAAAGAACACACAGAGGGTACATAAAAAGCCATATACCCCTCGTGATGCTTCTACAACTTATATTATAACTGTCGGAGTAATCGAGCTACGGCTTATGTATAGCACATGTTTTTGAATTTGATAACATTTAAATTATACAAGATGAAGAGGTAAAATTTAAAATGCGGTTTGTTTTTGCTTTTGTTTGTTTTAAAATTTTATATCAGATTATGCATACAATGTGATTTAGCGAATATACACAGTAATTGCAGTGGATGTTCCACTTTGTTTAGTATATTATACGGATGCATTATAATCTGATCGTGTAACAACATCGCGTAAAAACATACTGAATAAGATGGAACATGTATAGATCTGAACAACAAAATCGTATTCCGATATCAAAATCATATTTCTGCACAAGACAGAATGAATGAATGAATGAATGAATTTTTAACGACACCCCAGCACGAAAAATACATCGGCTATTGGGTGTCAAACTATGGTTAAATGAATGAATGAATGAATGAATGTTTAACGACACCCCAGCACGAAAAATACATCGGCTATTGGGTGTCAAACTATGGTAATGCAAATAAATAAAGTGATGATCAACATCAATATAAAAATTCAAGGTTTAAACAAAAACAGTGTAAAGAACAGTGTAAAGAACTGTGCAAAAACACAAATATCACAGAATTTTACGGATACTGAATTTTACTCAAAACTTCAATTTTGTGCTGTATTGGCCATTCTCAAAGAGAATGTTACACCCCTGCACCACGGTGAGGTTACAGCACGCGCAGGGGTGCACAAGACAGAGTCGAAAGGATGTTAGCCGTGATTGATACCATGATCCACTATCAGGTACTCGTCCTTAGGAGAACCGCCACTTCCCTAGGAAATACATAACAGGATGTTTCGTCCCTCTTGTACCGCCAGTAGGAGGACCGCCACTCCCAACAGGTGTTTGCGAAAAGTGAAGATTAAAAACAGATTTTGAAGTTTCGTAGTCACTGAGCACCATCATCGGGCCTGTAGCTTTAAATCTGAGACCAGCCAACTGTGTTAGGATCAACAATATTTTTAAATACATTCGTTAATTTTAACAAATACAAAAACACACAAAGAGACATATCCACTAAATGATCTATTCAAGAGGAATACAAGCACTAACATGTTTTCATTTGTACATTTTATTTTTTGGTTTTGATATCCAAGAACCCGATTATTGTAATAAAGGGTGGGCGTTCGATAAATAAATGTGGCATCCGACATGTTTCAGGACTTCCTGAAGTTGATCCCCCCAAAAATCATCAGAGCCGAGACCTTCATATATCCTCATTAATAAAGACAAACGTTTTGAATGTCAAACGCAGAAGTCACAGACATCTAACCAACTTAGGGGTGGGACGTAGCTCAGTGGTACAGCGCTCGCTTGATAATCGATCTAGGATCGATTCCCGTCTGTGGACCCATTGGGCTATTTCTCCTTCCAGCCAGTGCTCCACAACTGGTATAACAAAGACCGTGGTATGTACTATCCTGTCTGTGGGATGGTGCATATAAAAGATCCCTTGCTCCTAATCGAAAAGACTAGGTCATGAAGTGGCGACAGCGGGTTTCCTCTCTCAATATTTGTATGGTCCGTAACCATATGTCCGACGCCATATAACCGTCAATAAAATGTGTTGAGTGTGTCTTAAATAAAACATTTCCTTCCTTCCTAACTTAGTTCGCATCTCTAAAATACAAAAAAACCTAAATCTTCTGTATCTAGAAGATTTGATAAGAAACCCAATCCAGTTTCTTACAATAACTACTCGTTATTATACGTATTGTGATACAGTCGATACGGTTTGTAAAATGACAAACAGACTGATATTGAGAAAATAATGCAGAACCAGACATACTGTATCTACAGAGAAAATAGCGCCGGCAGACGCAGAATGTGAGCATTTGATAGGACGCAAAACTACACTCGTTTATGTTTCTAAAATGAAAATATGTTAAAATAATAAAAATCCTACAATATCATCATCAAACCATGGATTACAAATATCGGAAAAAACATCATGTTACCTAACGGCAACCAATATTAAGTGTAATGTCTTTTCACGACGAAGGTCGATGGTTTTGACAGATCAGTGGCTTTCATGGCTGTCGAGAAGTTGCCACATAAAGTGACAGTTTCTCCCCTCACATGGGGAAAAAACCCTGTGAAAGTTACTTGGATCCAGCTTCTGCCACAACACGTTGTGGTTTTTGGGATGTCGTTGATCCAGTTTCGTCAACACTGTATCAGCTTGTGTTTTTTTATAGACCTACTAAAGTTTTGCGAAAAATTTCTTCAATTTTGTTCACGTTGCCCGAGCCAGACTTTTAGCTTCAGAAGTTCTCCGACTCAGTACGACTTGGTATTGACGCAAAAATGCATCATCCAGTTGCACCAGCGAGTCTATAGTCATGCAAGCTTGGAAGAAATGTCTGCTTGTTTTTCACTGTTCATAGGCCATGTTATGCACGATCTTGGAAAAAGAAAGAAAGAGATGTTTTATTTAACGACGCACTCAACACATTTTATTTACGGTTATATGGCGTCAGACATATGGTTAAGGACAACACAGATTTTGAGAGGAAACCCGCTGTCGCCACTACATGGGCTACTTTTTCCGATTAGCAGCAAGGGATCTTTTATTTGTGCTTCCCACAGGCAGGATAGCACAAACCATGGCCTTTGTTGAACCAGTTATGGATCACTGGTCGGTGCAAGTGGTTTACACCTACCCATTGAGCCTTGCGGAGCACTCACTCAGGGTTTGGAGTCGGTATCTGGATTACAAATCCCATGCCTCGACTGGGATCCGAACCCAGTACCTACCAGCCTGTAGACCGATGGCCTAACCACGACGCCACCGAAGCCGGTCTTGCACGGTCTTGGAGTCAAGAGGTAACCCGTTGCGGTGAGGTCAGCACATAATTAAAGGGACATTCCCGAGTTTGTTTCATTGTAAGATGTTTTCGACTACGTACGTACGAAAAAATATATTTTAGGAAATAAAATGAAATTTAACCTAGTACAAATATTAGAACGACCAGAAACACTTTTAATATACAGCCACAAATATATTATGCAGAAAAATATATTTGATATGTAATTACAATAGTTAAAAAGTATCTGTTAGTCGATAACATCTTAAAAATTGCAGCAAACTCAGGAATGTCCCTTTAACAAATAACTGCTATTCAGTTTTTGTTAAGATACGTCTGGTGGAACAGGCGTCTGGAAAACTAGCACAGAGGTTCTCAGGATGTGGATTTATGTTATTTAAGTTGCAGTTAAGAGTCTCAAAATTGATACCAAAACTTTCTGAAGTCTTTCTGGTTGACTTTACGCTAGCCACTGTTTCTAAAGCTTTTTACATACGTGACAATGTCACAGGTTGTCGTTACCATTCCTCTTGCAGTTCAGCACCATCTGTGTAAACATCTGTGTGTGTGTGTGTGGGGGGGGGGGGGATCATAGTTGATTGAAAATTACAATTTCAAAATAAGAAGTAAACGTAATTAAAGTTTTTTTTTTTTTTACTTTTAAAGAACAAGTTAAGACATCTTGGGGCAGTCACTAACTCAACCTGCCCCCCCCCCCCCCCCCCCCCCCCCCCCAACAAGCACACAACCTGCACAAAACACAAAATAAAAACATCACCTGCGTTATTCAGTGTTGGTATTAATTGTGTTTAGAAATGTTCTGTTATTCGTATCAAACGTGATGAAATCACAATCTAAAATTTCCTATTTGCAATCAGAAAAACCTACTCTTTTAAGTTCCATACAGGAGTAGATCGCTTCTTGCATACAGCGTCAACAAATTTTAAAGAAGACTGTTAACAAAATAATGAAAATGCTTGATACAAGTTGAAGTTTATCATCCCGTGGTATGTGCTTTCCTGTATGTGGGAAAGTGCATATAAATGATCCCTTGCTGCTAATAATTTCCAGTGTTTGACATCCAATAGCCGATGATTAATTAATCAATGTGCTCTAGTGGTGTCGTCAAACAAAACAGACTTTAACTTTTAATCATAATATACGGTATACCGGTAATACCGCGCATTCTTGGGTGTCGTTAAACAAATATGCCTCTCTTTTATTTCTGACCTCACCGGTGAGTGAGTGACTGCGTGTCTGGGACAGAAGGTGGATTACTACGCGAATATCCCGTCGTTTGGTAGTTTCCCAAAGTAGCAGACGACGCGATTCACCCGCCTCTTGCGGGTCGCAAACACACTACAATATGTCGGCTGCTCCTGTGACCACTATAACTTGTTAGCATTCCAGCGTGACGTAGTAAAGTGGTTGACCTGCGCCTTTTGTCCCACTTGGAGAGACAATTTCCCACTGCTGTTCTGTGGTCCATAGAGGAAAGTCCTCGTCAGTGACATCGCTCCAAACGCCGACAAAATTTACTGGATTATTTTTTTTCACCAGACGACACAGAAACGTCACAGTACAAAGCTGGTCGCGCCTACGGACCTTTATACAAGTAAGTTTAGCCTAGGTATAATATCTAGCCACGATTTAAATCTACGACGCGGATTTGTGTACTATGTGTGTGCTGTATAAATAGTTATATAAACGATGCGATAGCCTGAGTTTGACGGCCACGCGAAGCGACGTTAACGGTCAACCCATGTACCCGGATATTAAAGTTTCAGTTCCCTCACACAGGTTAACAAATCAATATCTGTGTGAGGTTTACCGTACGGTTTCATTAACAGTACTTGTTGTCCCCCACGGGTGGTGCCTGTTTAAGTGTGTCGTGTTCGCCAACCTATAAATTACACTTTCATGGCATGTTTGACACTGAGACTTCAAAATCAGTTTTAACGAGTTTCTGATACGACGCCTACAGCGTTGCATGTGCCCTAATAGAAATCGAACGTATAGCGATTACTTGATTAATTTTACTGAAAATCAACAGAATGATTTTAAAGAAAGGATTTTTTTTTTTAACTCTTGGTTGATTTATCGATTCTTAGATAGAAATGTATATTATGTAAATGTAGCCTACTGGTATTTATTAATTTTGAAAGAATGTATATTATGTAATATATCATTTGTGAAAATAAGATCAAAAGGCACTCTCAAGGAAATATATGGACCATGCCAGAGCCGTGTATATTACAGCAATTTGAATCTTTATACATGGGCAAGCCAAATACATATATGAAATTTAGGTAGCCTATTCCACATCCCTACGTACTCATAAAGAAAACATCTTATAAGACACACGACACTAAACTACACTACACTACACCACACCACACTACAAGTGCCATTTTTGTGAGATGAATTTTTTTTACATGGGCAAGAAGTGAGACGCCATCCCAAAATATCTGTTTTGTAGGAATCTTACTTAGTGACCTACTCCACATTCCCACGTACCCATAAGGTAAAAATATCGCCATTATGTGAGCTGAACCTGAACCCATCCTTTGACTGAATATGTTTTGCGTAACTATCTATCTATCTGTCTATCTGTCTATCTATCTATCTATCTATCTATCTATCTAACTGTCTGTCTGTCTGTCTGTCTGTCTGTCTGTCTGTTTCTATCTATCTGTCTGCCTGTCTGTCTGCCTGTCTGTCTGTCTGTCTGTCTGTCTGTCTGTATGTCTGTATGTCTGTCTGTCTGCCTGTCTGTCTGTTTATCTATCTATCTATCTATCTATCTATCTATCTATCTATCTATCTATCTATCTATCTATCTATCTATCTGTCTGTCTGCCTGCCTGCCTGCCTGCCTGCCTGCCTGTCTGCCTGTCCGTCTGTCTATCTCTCTTTGTCTGTCTGTCTGTCTGTCTGTCTGTCTGTCTCTCTCTCTCTCTCTCTCGCTCTGTATGTATGTATGTATGTATGTATATAGACTGCAGTACATAAAACTATTTTCCAATAGACTGCTATCTGGACACGCATGTAGTCTGGACACACCCGCAATATGGCACCTTACGAGTTGGAAGCCAAATTGCTTTCATTGTTTATTCCATATTTGGCATTGCTGAGCGTTTCATAATCTGAGTCATACGAACATATTACGCTATTGTGCTTTGACCCCGTGTATTAAATACCGGCCCCGTTGCAATGTAAATATTTGTTGTATCTACAGTTGTTGGATTAAATGTAGCTAATGCAAAACAATCCTTGTGGAGTTGTTAAAACTCTTCACGTTTCCGTATGTCCAGTTCATACCTCTCCGCCGGAGAGCAATCTTAAATATTACCTCTGGAAAAACACAAAACCCTCCGTAGCTGGATATTTGTGTACACGAGTTGTAGCGTACTGCTTTTTAAACTGAACAGTATGAAAGTAGACAGAATAAACTGGCATCATGAAAAAAAAGTTTGTTTTATTTTAACGACACAACTAGAGCACACTGATTTATTAATCATCGGTGCTTTTATGTCAATATGTGAATAGTAGATCTAGTAAACAGACATTAATAAGATTATGACTTGATGACATATTAATTAAACATATAAACATATAAGTTATGTTCTCAGCTTAAATTAATAACTTGGACTATGCCAAAGTACATTCTTCATTTACCTCTTATAATAGTTCATAATTAAACCTTTGCTATATGAACAATATATGAACAATATATATATATATATATATATATATATATATATATATAAACATTATCAATTTTGGTAAATAATTTTATTAAAAAATCATTATTAGTCAATGCCACGTAACAATAAGAACAGTATTATAGTATTCAATTAACAAAGTAAACAACCAAAGCATTGTGCAAATAAACTTTTCATGAAAACGACATATCTAGGAACAGGATATTTTCTTCCTCAAAGTATACACATTAATAATACTATTGCGGTGGTATAGCGGTAGATCTAGATGCCTGGAGCCAATTTCACAACACGTTGTAAGTTTACGTCTCCGAGTTCTAGTTATACCTGTCGTACGTTTACATGTTTGGCGTCTATTTCACACAGAAATTTACATCATTACGGAAGATGAAGCATCGTAAGGACGAAAGAAAATGTAATAAGTATTCTTCAAACTATACCATTTATATTGTTAGTAGTAATCAAATTGTGGATTAGGCGTAGCTTTGTGTTTACGTACACAACTAGGTTTACGGTGTTTTGTGACTATGCGTCATGGCATCGAATCTCTCTGTGGACCTATTGGATTACTTCGAATTTCAGCTGGTGTTTCAAATCTGAATATACATGTCCATAAGTCCGTGTTTTTTTCTGTTCTGTCTTTGGGGATTTTGTGTGGGTGTTATAACAGTTGGCTAGGTCACGTCAAGTTTTCCTTGCCAAGATTAGACCAACTTTCACAATAACCCAGTGTTTAATGCCTAACGGCCACTAAATAAAATAGTGTGTTGAGGTGACAAACAAACATCCATTCTTTTTATAGCGATAGATAAGGATTTTAGTTGTCAGTACAGACCACAGTTGGCTGAAGATACACTAGCAGATCTGTATGTAGTGTTGGAACTCGGTTGGAATTTGATAAGAAAGGAAGGAAGGAAATAGTTTATTTAACGACGCACTCAACACATTTTATTTACGATTATATGGCGTCTTAAAATACATTGAATTATGAGGATCATGCACCTATTGTCATATTCGCAATGGCTAACTTTACCTTTAATAACCATTTAATATCTTTCTTGTTAATATCAATTCCATCATCTCAACTGGAGAAACAATTATTGTAGTTAACATTTCCTCCACACAATCTATTATGAACTTTTATGGTCGATTATCACACCGGTAGATCCAAAGCGATATATTTTCGATTATAATCATTGGTACACCCCTATCTATATATTTTATATCCTAATCAGAGCCGGTTTAAGGATCCGCGTGGCCTGTAGCACAAATAACAGCGGGGTCTCCTTCCCAGGATATATATTTTGCAACCCCCTCGGGGACAGGGGAAAAATGACCTGGGGGAAATAAATGTACACACCACCGCGGGGCCCCCTGAATTCAATTCATTTCAACTTATTTTCGTGCTTATATCCAATTAAGATTCAAGCACGCTGTCCTGGGCACACACGTCAGCTGTCTGTCCAGGACTGGGTTAGGTGGTTAGTGGTAGGGCCCCCTGAAGCGCTGGGACCATAGCACGTGCTACATGTGCTACTAGGATAAACCGGCTGTGGTCCTAATCAGCTACTACGTAAAAGTAAACCACTTTTCATTCCTAACAAATTTCATATACAAGTACTACATAATAATTATAACGACAACGTGCGTTCTGATGTCGCCAATAAGAACATTGCTATAGAGGATAGCAGATCGCAATTTCTCGACGAGGTATCGGGCCTCAGGAAGGCTCGATAAATCCAGATCCTGACGTGTATAGATGGGCCTGCAGCACGTGTTATATCATCCCGAGTATTAAGCAACGATTTCGTAGATGTTTGTAAAGCTTGGATATGAATAATGAGGTATGGCCGAAAACCGGAACAAATAGAATGTCGTTACACAATATTTTGACATCTCTCGCCTTCTCACTTAAATGGAATTTGTTCACCCATCGATGTAATGGACCCTTTAGAATGTTAAACAGCGCGTAACGAACGGAAACTGTCTAGGCTAGTAGCGTGGGTTCCATAAAATATGCAGCAGTCAACGACCGAGGTGACCAAACGGACCCCCCAAAAACAACAACAAAAAAACAACAAAGAACCCCGCCTCCCCCCCGAAAAAGGCCAAGCCAAAAAACCCAACAACAACCCCCCCCCCAACAAAACAGAGCAAAGCAAGAAAGAGAAAGCAACAGTGAAACAATATGGAAACAGTCACACATTTATGTGTAAAGCGAAGTGTGAACATTTAAAAAAAAATATTGTACAGACCGGACAGCACATACCAATAACTTTGGTATTGTACCAGACTTGGGGCACTGGTTAAGATGGGGAAAAACAGTCGAAGAACAGGTCCACCGAGATGCTTCGATCCTACGACCATAGCACCTTATGCGATTGTACTAGATCCCGCCCCGCCCCCAACAGAGTTTTGTGATAGAGAAATTAATATGTTATAAAGGCAAGCTGTCTGTCTGGTAGGTTTGGAAGGAAGGGAATGTTTTATTTACCACTCAACACATTTTATTTACGGTTATATGGCGTCGGACATATGGTTAAAGATCACACATATATTGAGAGAGGAAACCCGCTGTCGCCACTAAATGGACTACTCTTTTCGATTAGCAGCATGGGATCTTTTATTTTATATGCACCATCCCACAGACAGGATAGTACATATCACGGCCTTTGATACACCAGTTGTGGATCACTGGCTGGAACGAGAAATAGCCCAATGGGCCCACAGACGGGGATCAGGCGAGCGCTGTACCACTGTGCTACGTCCTGCCCCGTTGTAGGTTTGAAATTAGTGCCCGGATACAGATGCGCACTCTAAACCCGAGTGGATGTCTGACGTGGTGGAGTAAGTGGCGTTCTTCGGAAGTACTGAAGCAGTTAACTATATCCGTAAATCCACGCAGCATCCACGTAGTACACTAGTATATGCGAGCTTTATCTCAAAATCTTTTATAACGAAAATGCATTGATATCTAATTATTTTGTTAAGTTTAGAAACACATACACGCACACACACGCATGCACATACACACACGTACACGCACACACATGTATGTACACCACACACATGTGCTCACGTACAAATATACACACATGTACGCACGCATGCACGCACGCATGCGCAGACTTGTACATTATGTGTTATCCATACAAGGTGTAATTCGACTCAACAGCCCTGAGAAATAGTTAAAAAACATAATTGCAATCTTGTTGGTCGGCTATTTCGTTTGTGGGTTTCATCTTGTGAATTTTCCACCAAGTCTCCGGTATATCCTGGGGTGTTTTTTTGTTTGTATGTTTGTTTGATGGGTTTTTTAGTGGATTGATTGTAATGCATTAGCATTTTCGTACTAATTGATAAACTGTCTGTCTCATTGTTGACGGATACCAGTTCTTCATGACTTACTTTAAAATTGGGATAAAAAAAAAAACCCCCAAACATGGTGTGCATTTTCTTCACGTAGAACGCTCGCCTTGATTGCATTGGTGGAAGGTTGCTTGCGTCGCAGGATCGAACCACCTCGGTGGATCCATTCAATTGATTGGGTTTTTTTTCTCGTTCCAACCAGTGCACCACAGCTGTACAAAGACCGTGGTATGTACTTTACTGTTTGTACGAAAAAGCATTAGGAAAAATGTAGCGGATTTCCTCTAATAACAACATTGTACGAGTCAGAAATACCAAATGTTTAACACCTTATAGCCGATTATTTATTAATCAGTGTGCTCTAGTGGTGTCGTTATAAAAAACAAACGTCTTCTGGCTGCACTGGTCGAGGGATTCCCTATCCTCAGTGTACA